>NC_046155.1:59517076-59739576 GCF_011064425.1 Rattus rattus
CACGCCTACCTTCTTTCTCGCTTCATGCTGTATGGTACTGCTTCTCAGATGGCCTTGTCCTTTCCTAACATACCACCTACCTTGTCAACAAAGAGCTACCGTCTGCCAGATCTTCAAGCATAAGTCATCCCTAAACTCCTGAGCTATTTCTAATGTCACAGCAGGCCTGCCACTGCGTAGCTCATGAGCACCGTCAATCAAGCAAACAACAATGACAACACCAGCAACAAAACCTGGACAGTCATCAGTGGAGTTCTCTTCGAGCCGTTCTCCTTGCTGTAGGAGCTGCAGGTAGGGAGTTCCTACCTCTGGGATGAAGGGCTTGGGTGAAGGTGTTCACCACCAAGCCACCCCTACTGCCACCACCTACCAAATGACCACAGGCTTGAAAGTCAGGTATATAAATCTGTCAAATCAAAACAAAAATTACCAAAAAAACAAAAAGAAAAAGAAAAAGAAAAAGCTTTATCCTTTTCCAACAGACGGTGAAGCAAAAACAGCTGCACACGGCAGAGCTGTGACACATCCAAGAAGCCGCTCAATGTTTAACTGTCTGCCTGGTGCCGCTTCTTACCGGAGGGAGTGGCGTGGCGTGGGGTTTTACAGGCAGCCAGCTCACACATGCAGTTACTTTTCTCCGATTTTTTTTTGAAGAAGCAAGATGTGTGTGTTTTCATGTCTAACCATCAAGTTGCCTTTTGGTAAAAATCATGGTTTACCTTAAATCTCAGGCTCCCTCTTCACACTGGAACGTTCTTGGCTGGGATCATCTCTCGAAGCCAGGAAACCTCTTCCTCATCGGACTGTGGGTTATTTCTGTCTCTAGCAGCAGCCGCTCCAGATCGCAGAGCCTGTGGGTGGTTTGCATACATGTGTCCTGCAGATGTTGCACTCCTGCGGAAGATAGCCAGATGCTCTCACCAGGCAGGGCCTTCCCTCCCAAGATGGTGGGATGTGAGAGGTCAGCCCCACGAAGACAGCTGGGTGATGAGTAGCCTCTCTTGCCCCAAACGATGTCATGGCAACCACTTGAGACTGCTCCAGTGGCCTCAGGTCGAAGCTCAGCTTTATCTGAGAAAACTGCCTTAGCTCCTCCTTCCCTCACCGCCCTGAAAGGCTGTCTCCCTCACAGCTCACATGTCTGGGGACCCTGTCTCAGGTTTTGCTCTGGCCCTGGACTTAAAACGATACAGAAGAATTTTATTCCAGCAACATGGCTGCTCTGGCAAGGGATCACATCCAAAGACCTAGATCTTTGTGATCTGGCTGGAATGTAAACACACAGCACACCTTTAATCCCTCTCGATGCAATGCAGACATGGCCCTAGTGCACACATTCAAGATAAAATTAGTTTGTAGAAGAAGGCAGCCATGTTTGAAAGGGACGTCTGGTTGAGGGCCAGACAAAGTGACCAATCAGAGAAAGATTTGACAGAATGAGTCAGAGATAAGATATGCCCAACCCTCACAAGAACAGCAAAGGAAGCAGAAGCTATTTAGGAGCAGCGCTGGGAGAGAGTCAGTCAGTCAGTTGGGAGTCAGTGCAGTGAGCGCAGTGCAATGGAGTTGAGTTTGTGAGTTCATGCCGGTCAGCGCAGGTCAGCAGAGCCAGGTAAAGCCAGAGGATAAGAAGGAGCCGGAAGATTAGAACAGATTGCCAGGGTTACTTTGAGGCCAAGCAGAGAAATTCAGTGAGAAGCTGAGAAAAGCCAGAATGAATCAGTCAACCTGGAGAGGAGTTCAAGCCAGAGGAGCTGAGTTGAAACAGCCAGCCAGAGTTCAGAAAGAGCTAGAGAAGGTGAGGTTATTCAGCAGTGAGCCTCTGAGATGACAATTACATCAGAGGAGTAAAAGATACTTTTATAAAACAGTACGTGAGTCCAAGTTTAAGGGGTCCCTGAGAGCCTCCAGTCTGAAGTACTTTTACTGCTCCATAGATGGTCCACAGATGCCCTATGGTAGTCCCTTTTCTTTATTCCTTGATTACCTTGGCTGGTAGAAGCAGGTCATAGTGTCTCTACCTAGTAACCCAGCAGGAAGACAGAAGGTCCTTTTTAGTACATGTGCCTTGACTCAGTGAATGGATTCTCCCTAGGTTGTAATCCCTTGCTTGATGACTCATTTTGATCCCTGGAACCTACAACTGAAGGAGAAAACTGACTCCCTAATGTTATCCTATGACTTACACATTCACACCATGACATGCTTGTGCTTGTGCCTACACACACACACACACACACACACACACCACCACCACCACCACCACCACCACCACCACCACCACCACCACCACCACCACCACCACCATAACATATTTTTAAAACCAAATAAAGAAAATACTCCACAATGTCTCAAACAGTATCACTAACTGGGAACAAACTTCAGATCCACAGATTTCACATTCAACTCATAACAGCCTCCATCACTGGGAGGCTAGAGGCAGACTTAAGGCTGTAGCTCAAGGCAGGGCAGACATAGAAAGGCTATGCGAATGGGCTGTCCCTTCAGAGCGTGACTATCATCTGAAACGCACCCTTAGAGATTCAGTGGACGGAAGTATGAAGTTGAAACACAGTGTCCTTTATTATGCTGTCAGCTGTTAGCACTTTCATTGGGGATTTTTTTTGTTCCAGATCCCGATGTGGCAATTAGTCCCTGAAGCACTGGATAGGGATAGGGAGGGAAGTTAAGACCAGAATAGAAATGTGGGAGCAGGCAGCTGTGCCATGGGCCAGGGTGATGCAGGGAGCCATAGCCAAAGTCTGGCTTCTCTCAGATTGCCCATCTCCCAGGGATGGGGTTCTTACAGATGGATGCAAAATGTCTCCCACAGGCTTGTGTACTTAAATGTTTTGTTCCCAGTTGATGGTGCGGTTTTAGGAGGTTGTAGAATCTTTTATTTAAGCTGCTGCTGCTGCTGCTGCTGCTGCTGCTGCTGCTGCTGCTGCTGCTGCTGCTGCTGCTGTTACTGTGTCAGGTGATGTTGGGGTGAAGTGCAAGCAAGCCACCATGACGTGCATGCAGATGTCAGCAGACAGCATTCTGAAGCCTGTCCTTCTGCCCTGCGTTCCAGGAGTCAAACTCAAGTGGTCAGATGTGCTACAAGCACGTCTATAGGCTGAGCCACCTCTCTGGCCTGAGGTTGTGGACCTTTGGGAGGAGATGGGACCCACTTGGAGGCAGTGCTGCACTGAGGGGAGGGCCATGAAGGTGGTTGGCCTGCCTGGCTTCTGACTTGACCTTTGTTTCTTGATCCAATGATGTGAACAAACTGTGTGACACACTCCAGTTTCCATGCTTTCCTCCGCCATGATGGGCTGTATCCCCTGAACCCCTTCTCCCTAAAGTAGCTTCTGTCAGATGTTTTGTAACAGTGGGAAGAGGCAGGATGACAGAGTCACAGTGCCAAGTACTCCATGGTACTTCCCTGCTTTCCTGGGTCAGAATGATTCAGGGATGGACACGTGACAGGAATTAAACATGTTTGTTTTCAACACAAAGACACATATCTTATGGTTCGACTGAGTGCAAGTACCTAGGATGGATGACTTCACAGAAACAAAATTGAACAGTAGTCTCCAAGGGATGGAGGAAGGAGATAGCTGTGAACAAGCTCTGTGTACCTGTTGCCTGAGGGTTGGAAAGTGTAATAAGATGAAAGTGAATGTTGAAACATTGTTGGTGGCAAACATTACATTGTATATATTTTGTTACAATTTTAAGTGTGTGTTCTTCAAAGGAAGTTCCAACTTCTTGTTGAATACTCCCATGGGAGCTGTTTGCTTGCCTTACGTGAGCTGTTGACTCCCTTGGGAATCCCCCACCTAAGAGGAGAGTTTAAAACAATTAAAACAAATGCCTACTCATTTTCAAATTCACCCACATTCCAAAATTTCAAATACTGAGAATTTTTCCAGTATGGAGTTGTTCCTAGCTCCACCCTGCCCCCACTGCCTGTTCCACTCTCCCTCTTCCAACCCCTCCTTTCTGAGTTTCACTTTGACCTTCTAGGAAATTCTTCTAGTTCTCTGTTGCTGTGATAAGACGCAATGACCCAAAGCGATTTGGGGGAAGGAAAGGGTTTGTCTCAGCTTACTGTCCTTCAGTGAAGGAAGCTGGGGCAAGATCTGAAGCAGAAGCCTGGAGGTGGGAACCGTGGGGAATGCTGTTACTGGGTGTTCACTGGCTCATGCTCAGCCAGCTTTCTTGTAGAGCCCACGCCTATTTGTCTAGGGAAGGCTCCACGCACAGTGGGCTGGACCCTCTTACATCAGTCATCAATCAAGACAGTCTCTCACAGACATGCCCACAAGCCAGTCTGATGGGGCAATCCCTCTGAGGTTCCCTCTTCTCGGGTGAATCTGGTTGTGTCGAGTTGACAGTACAATGTGCTTACCTATCCCAAGCTCATCCCTTCGCACTGCCTATGCTTCAGGGAGCTCACTGCGGTGTTCTTGATTCTCACTACTGGAGCAGAAGAAGGCTCAAGACTGATTTTGACTGACTTCATCTTAGTCAAGTTAGGAGACAGAATGGGATAGAAGTAGGAGCCTACGGAGGAGTGAATGGTACGGTAAGGGGTGGCAAACCCCATTCCTATGCAGCGTTTCCCCTCTTTTAAATCAGTGTACCTGTGTGAGTGTGACTGTGACTGTGTGTGACCATGTGTTACTGTGTGTATGTATTGTGCGTGTGTTTGTGTGTGTGTGTGTGTGATTATCTGTGCGACTGTGTGACTCTGTGTGTGTGATGTGTGTGTATGTGTGTGTGACTCTGTATGTGTGTGTGCATGGAAGCATGTGTATGTAACTGTGTGTGTGACTGTGTGTGTGCACATGTGTGTGCATGTGTGCACTTGGAAGCGTGTATAAGTGACTGTGTGTGTGTTTATGTGTGTGACTCTGTGTGTGCACGTGTGTGCATGTGTGCACATGGAAGCGTGAATAAGTGACTGTGTGTGTGTTTATGTGTGTGACTCTGTGTGTGCTCACATGTGTGCATACAAGTGTGTGTATGTGTTTGTGAGCACACACTAGGATAGACATGCATAAGTGAGGGCCGAGGTAGAACTCATCTTCCTCCTCCATGTTCTCCACTGCAGTTTTTGAGACAGAGTCTCTCTGAACTTGGAGATCATTGATTTGGCTAGATTGGCTCCATACTCCCAATCTCGGCTTCACAGTCCTGGGACTAGAGGAGTGTGCCATCATGGCTGGGCTTTTACAGGGACCCTGGATTCTGAACTCAGGTCCTCATGCTTGTGTAGCAGGTGTTTTACAGACTGAGCCATCCCTGCAGCCCCCGACCCTTTCATTCTTGTCTTGGTTAAGTTCCTGCTGCTCTGATGAAACACCATAACCATAGCAATTTATAAAAGAAAGCACTTAATTGTTACACAGTTACAGAGGAAAGCCATAGCAACAGGAGCACAGCTCACACCTCAGGCTACAAGCAGGAGGCACGGAGCACACTGGGAATGGCTTGAGCCCTTCGAAACCTCAAAGCCTGCCTCCAGTGACACACCTCCTCCAAGGAGGCCACGCCTCTTAATCCTTCCCAAACAGTTCTGCCAACTGGCAACTAGGATTCAATCACAAAAGCCCAGGGGGCAAGTCACCATAAGCCTTTATTTCTCAGATATCACTTGTTTGGACCTGTGTTCTTTTCAGCCACCACCACCCCACCCCCCTTTGGGAAGTGTTGCAAATACAATTCAATAGACCTTATTAAATCCCACTGTGTACAAGATGCCATTCAAGTGCTAGAAATGGCATCTGCCATCTTGTGCTTATGGTCTGGGGAAAGGAGTGGAGAAAGAAGTGGAGGCATTTTCCCAGGTCAAGCACAGCCTGTTCTTTCTGCCTTAGAGATCCCAGGAAGGATGCAGGGGAGTCTCCGGATGAAGTTAGTTTGTAAGAGTGGAACTCTTTTTCCTAGGTTCGATGTTCTGTGCTTCTACATATGTAAGGGGTGAAAGGGGAGATCTTCTAATTGATAATGGACACAGGATAGTTCCTCAGTATGGGGGTTGTCCCCACTTTCCACGACACTTCCCAGTGATCTTCCATGAGTCCCCACACACTTTCAGTCACCTGACCAGGAGCCATCAGGCCACAGAGGATGTTCAGTTCCCTTCCAGTTGTCCCTTACCATGACTCTGGGTACTGCCCCCATGACCCTTCGAGCCCAGAGCTGAGGAGGAGCTCAGAACGGATACTTGAGGGGACGCAGGATAATGTATTGGGAGTTCTGTCCGCCTTCACTGCAGTTTGACACAGCCAGGTCTCCATAGAGCCTGTAGAGCTTTGGCTAAGCATTAAAACTGTTGGGAGCCCCAGGGGCTACCTCTGGCTCCACGGACTGGTCTAAATGCCTCAGGAAAATCTGAGGCTAGGCAGGGCTGTTTTAGAGGATCTGGGTAGATGCCGGATTGGGGGCTCCTATAGCTGTTGAGAGTTCAAGAATTCTTCCAAAGTCATGTTGGAACTCAAGACCCCCAACAACTGTAGGAAGAAACAGTTCACATAAAGAACTCTGCCTTCATGGAAGAGATCGATCAGTGTCTTATAAAAGGGCAGGCTGGGCTTCAAGGCTCTTTTGGCCCCTCTGTCGTTTGCTACATGCTAGGGCTCTGCTGTCCTCCTGTCTGGAAGGCTTGGTAACTCTACCACCATGGGAGCAGAGACTACCAGGAACAGACCAGGGCTGGAGCCATCCTAGATCTAACCCAAAGGATGCCCTGAGGGAAGACTGTAGCAGAGGGAGCTGGGAGGTTGTCTTAGTCAGGATTCCTATCGCTGTGGTAAAACTTCATGACCAAAAGAAAGTTGGGAGGAAAGGGTTTATTTCGCTTCCACATCACTGTTTATCTCAAAGGGAAGTCAGGGCAGGAACCCAAACAGGTCAGGGACCTGGGGACAGGAGCTGGTGGCATGCTGCTTACTGGCTTGTTCCTCATGGCTTGCTTAGCCTGCTTTCTTATAGAACCCAGGACCAGAAGCCCAGGGACGGCACCACCCACAGTAGACTGAGACCTCTCCCATCAATCACTAACTAAGAAAATGACCTACAGTTGGGTCTTAGGAAGGGATGTTCTCAGTTAAGTTTCCTTCCTCTCAGATGACCTTAGCTTGTGCCAGCACAATTACGGCCAACACGGTGTAACTTAAGGATGCCCCAGGATGAAGAGGATGTCCTTGGGATTAAGGAACCTCAGTAGTGTGAACCCTGGGGATGAAAGGGTCCTGCAAACAGGTTAGTGCAGACCTGGTTTGAACAGGCTGTTTGCTGCCTCTGCCTCTCTTTCCTCTTAATTCTCTTCACCCCTGTGACTGACAGGTGATGGAGAAGTAGAGACCAGTCAGAACCACTGCACTTCCCACTCAAAAATCACTTCACCAACTAAGACCTGCAACCCCAGCTTTTAGGGAAGCCAAGGCAGGAGAATTTCTGGTTCAAATCCTGCTTGCGCTACAAAAGTAGTTCAAGTCCAGCTAGAGGAACGTAGTGAGCCCTTATCCCAAAACAAAAAGTGAAATGGTCAGGGGTGTAGCTAGGGGAGCATTGTCCACCCTGCTCAGGGTTCTGCGTTTCACTATGTGGTCCTGCACAAGGGAGCACATCCCTTCAAAGCCGTGTTTGTGCCTTTGAAGGTCTGTGGGATGGTGAAAGGCTCAGTGAGCCAGTTATGTGTGAATCCCACCTGTGCCCCATAAAAAAACACAACAACACCGAGAGAGGCTGGGGTAAGGCGGTGTTTTCGTCATAATCTATATGCCATGCCAGTTTACACAGGTTTCCAAACAGGATTAATTTCAGAGCAATTATCCTAACTTCACTGCACTGTGAAAGTGCTTTGGGGAGATGTGATGCGCTTGCTAAGCGGGCAGCAAAGATCTGGGCAGGGGCAAGAGCTTTAGAGTCACCCTTCGAACTCCTGCGCCTTCCCAGTTCAGGCAGATAGGCCTCACCCATCTTCGTCGAGAGGAACAAGACTTGGTGCCACAATTAACATGCTGTAGTCAACTTGGAGTCTCTGTCCAGCCATGGATAGAACAGAGTAGGGGTGGGCTAACCGTAAGTTTAGAGAGCTGACGCGCTGTGGATGCAGGCAGAATGCGCAACATTAGCCGGCAGAGAAAAGGTCAGCTCCCCAAAGACCACACAGGAGGAAAATGGACTGCCCATGGAACTCCACTGATGCAGGTGGAAATAGCGGGGGTTTGAGGGCATGTCCATAGCTGTCCTGCAGGGGATTTGGTCTTTTTAAGGGAGAGGGGAAAGGAAAGGCTCAGTGGACCAGCCTCAGCTCCCAGCAGGAAGCTGCTGGGAGCCCTAAAGGAAAGCTGTGTTGGTATGGCTGCTGACTTTGGGACCAGCACAGTCATTGGGTTCATCAGTTGGGCTACATGGCAGCCATCTTTCACAGTCCGAGTGTGTCATCTGAGGTCAAGGTGCAGGTAGGTCCTATATGTGTTTCCGACCCTCTTCCTTGCTTCTATATTGCTATATTCCTACTGTCTTCCTTGTGGCAAAGGACACACGCTGGTTTCTCTTCTTTGTCCCCTGAGGACCCCAATCCTATTCCAAGCGCTGGACTGTCATTATCTAAAGCTAAACGCTGTCTCTTCTCACAGGCCCCTGGTGGAACCTGCTGGGGACAGCGTATGAATTCAAATCCCCAGCCATGTAGCCCATGACAACTATCCAGGGGGCAGGTAATGGGTCCTCTGCAGGATGCTTCCCCTTCACTGACAGCCAGCTAACCTATAAGTGGTTAGGTAAGACTGGGCTGTCCCTGTTCCCACAGTCCAGTCTTCTGGGGACAAAGTCAGAGAAAGAAGAAAGACTCTGTCGGCTGTAGCGCAGCCAAGGAGAGGCTGCGAGCAGTGTTCCTTGGGGTTCGTGAGTCCCGTTCCAAAAGGGATTCAAGGTGCCTCGCTGTGCTAAGCATTAGCATGAGCAGGGAGACGAAGAGACAGGAAAACAAGACGAAGGGACAAAATATGGACCAAGTCTAAAAATAGAAGGTAAATTCACTCTATTCAGTGTGGTAGGGAATGGTGCCATGTTTTCTGGGAGGCCCATGGCCTGCTGTCCCTTCTCCCTTCTGAATTAAGAGTTAAATAGTGTCCCGCTCCATTCAGGGGCCTGCATTTCGATGAGTTGAGTCTCTCTCTGGCTCTGTGGAGTTTTTTTCTTTCTTTCTGGCTCTGTGACCCAAAATCTCCATTTCAATAAGAAAATGGGGCTCGTCACAGCCTCCGTAGACCCGCCTTCCTCTTTGGATCTTTTTCTAGGGCACTTAGCAAGCCGTGGGTGTGTGAGTGGAGGTCAGAGGTCAGAGAAGACTAGGGCGGCCTGCTCAGAATGGGAACTGCATATTTCAGAAGAGAGGATCCTGCACGACCCGTTTATTTCATCTTCTGCATTTAAATGGCTCTGGACTTGATGGTTTTCTGGAAGGGAACAGGACAGGGCAGGCACCCTGCCCCACCATGGCTCTAAGGCAAAGCAGAACTTTGTGCACAGGGGAGCCCACTCCACTCTGGCCCCACAAGCACAGTGAAGCTATGTGTGTTTCTTCCGTCCTGGTTATGCTTATTTGGAGAACAAAGACTATCCTCTCTCTCAACTCGGAGACTTGTTTGCCAAGATTATCTTTATTTAAACTCTCTGTGTTAACAAGCGACACCTCCCTCATCTCAGGCACGGGAGTCATTTTACCAAGAACAGAACAGAACAACAAAACCCAGAAAGGCAAGGAAGGGAAGTCGCAAGGGCACAGTAATGAGAGTTTCCGAGATAGCCACAAATCAACAGGGTCAAGTTCAAGGTGCTCAGCAAGACAAAGGACTCCAGTGACTCCTCTAGCTTGACATGTCCGTCTTCCTTCCAAAGGTCCTTCCAGAGCCCCTCCCCTCCTCCTTTTTCTCTTTAAAAAACACTTGGAAACAGCACTTCTGTATCCCAGGGCTGTCTAGAACTTTAACGGAGCCATGGATGACCTCGAACTTGGAAAATGCACGTCCCAAGCGTCAGGTATGCACCACTGTTCCCGGTTTAATTAGTGTTGAGAATCAAACACAAGGCTTCCTGTCTGCTAGGCAAACACTTTAGCAACTGAGCTACACCCCTAATTCCAGGAACTTACAGTAAGCACCTCAGGTCTAAGTGCCCAGATCTGCCATCTCCCAAGTGCTATCGGGAAGCAGCAGAGAATCACTGCCCCCAACCCTGGTGTATGCAGCCGTTCACCATGGCTGACTACCCTCCTGCATGGCTCCCCCGTCTCTCAGATGAGGGACCACTTAGGCTAGGAGGAATTATGGGCTGCATTAGCTCCTCCCCAGGCTCCCACATGGATGCCTTAACTCCTGGTGGACCAGCATGTGGCTGCATTTGAGAAAGAACTTTTAAAGAGGTGCCTGAATTAAAGTGAGGATCTCCAGGGTGGTTCTAATGTCACCTACAGATGTTCTCAGAAGAAGAAATGCCTTTCTGGTGCTCAACCCTAAGCAGGGCATCAGTAACTTCCCTCCGTGGCTCAGGGAACATTGCAGAAGAGGGGGCGAAAGCCGGTAAAGCTAGAGGGGGAGAAGGTGAAGCAGTGACCTCGAGCCCAGGGAGGGTTGTTATATGAATATGCAGCAGTTTTTGCTACCTGCACAAGACCGGCTCACACATGTGTGCCCACACATGTAGTCATGCATGTACACACATGCACACATACATGCACACATGTGCACATACTATACAATATCACACAGTACCATACAATAAAATAAAAATAGACAGAGGACTAGTTTAGAAAAAGGAGGGGCCTAGCAGGAATGGAAGGGAGAGGAGAGTGAGTGGGGGTGGTTGTGAATACATGATCGCAATATATCACATACATGTGGAAAAATCATTAAAAACGAAGAAACAAATCCAAACACAGACAAAAAAAATACAAAGAGAACACAGAAGCAAGAGGGACTCTGAGCAAACGGGAATGCAAGTAGGAGGAACCACACCTGACTGTCCAGGCCTGCACACGCTTTGGACTTTAGGCCCCTAGACTGTAAGGACATGTGTGGCCTCAGCGCCACCTGCCTCTGCCTCCTGCGTGCTGGAACTAAGAGCATAAGCCACCGCACCCAGCACCTTTTCAGTTCCTGAGAGACACTGTCAAGTAACTATGCTAGAGTGATTGCATGGAGCAGATGTGACTTTTACTATAAGATAATTCAGTAAACCTGAGGGATCTTTGCTCCTTAGATCTCATGATTAAAAGAAGAAAAGGATTTGTCAACCAGAAAACTTCTTTACAGTTGTCTTAGTTAGGGTTTTACTGCTGTGAACAGACACCGTGACCAAGGCAACTCTGGTAAGGACAACATTTCATTGGGGCTGGCTTACAGGTTCAGAGGTTCAGTCCACTATCATCAAGGCGGGAACATGGAAACATCCAGGCAGGCATGGTGCAGGAGGAGCTGAGAGTTCTACATCTTCATCTGAAGGCTGCTAGCAGAACATTGGCTTCCAGGCAGCTAGGATGAGAGTCTTAAAGCCCACACCCACAGTGACACACTTCCTCCAACAAGACCACACCTCCCAACAGTGCCACTTCCTGGGCCAAACACATACAAACCATCCTAACAGTATTGGACAGTTAATTACAAAACCCTCATTTTTTTTTATTCTTTTTGTTTTATCTGCCTGTATTTATGCATTTGTGTACCATGGTGTGCAGGGGGAGGCTGGCAAAAGGTGGTTCTCTCCTTCCAACATGTCAGGCCCGACAGCAAGTACCTTTACCCGCTGAGCCATCCTCCCAGCCCTACTGATGTTTTCTTTCAGTTATGTTAACAAACCAGGAAGCTTGCCTTAATGCAGAGGTAATGTAGAATGTGGGAACTGTCGAAGCTCACTACCAAAGATGGAAGGACTCTGAGCCCCAAACTTCAATCCAGGGAAGTGGATTTCTCTTATATTTTTGGTTGTGAGCCTAGCCTTTAACGGCTGAGCCATCTCTCCAGCCCAGGAAGTGGATTTCTCAAAGCCCTGCAGTTACTACTGAAGGTGGATGCTGGTGTCCAAGTCTCCCCAGTTCTACTCTGAGAAGTCTCTAGAGTGTTAAGCTATGGCACCATGGGGTTATGATATTCTGTCCCTAGACGCTCCCACCAGGGTTGTCCTCAATCCAGCTGCCGATCAACGCGTCCCAGGCACTGTGTGTCGCTAACTCTCCGAGCTGACGTTTGTAAGGGGGATGCCACCACGTTTCAACATTTTAATATTTCCATATCAATGTAAAATGACTACTAGGTTCTATTACCTGCTGGGGAGGAGGGTCCCATTCAGTCGCTAAGATCCAGGGCGCATTTTGCCACCTTTGTTTGGGTTGACCGCACTTCAGGTGCACACTAGCCACGTGTGGCGAGCGTCCTCTGTGTGGAATGGGAGAATTCGCTACATCTCAGCTAGATCTCTACCAAAGCAGGAGCCCCTTAGAATGGAGAGGGTGACTTGGGTAGCTGGGGAGATGGAGCAGTGGGTAGCAACCTGCACACGAGCAGGAACCCGAGTTCCTATTGCTGGCACATATATAAAAAGCCAGGCGAGGTGTCTAGCAGGTGACCTCAGTGCTGGGAGAGAAGAGACAGGGGGATCTTGAGGTCATGGCCGGCCAGCCTAGCCAAACTAATGAGTTCTGTGTTCAGTGAGAGACGCTACCTCAAAACTTGGGTGGAGGGTTGGGGATTTAGCTCAGTGGTAGAGCGCTTGCCTAGCAAGCGCAAGGCCCCTGGGTTCAGTCCCCAGCTCCAAAAAAAAAAAAAAAAAAAAAAAAAAAGAAAAAAAAAAAAAAGAAAACTTGGGTGGAGGAGGATGGAGGAAGAGGCCTGACTTCAGCCTCTGGCCTCCACATGAACAGTTCATCGCTATCCTTGGACTCGGTCCGTCCCATAGGTTGGCCGTGTCTGGAAGTTGTTACAATTTTGCTGCTTAACCAGGGGGTGTAGTGATGGGGGTAGGTCAAAACGGGGGAGGGGGAGTACTTGGCTGAGACATAAATTACTCACAGCGTGGGCAACTTTACATGCTCGGCTGGCAGTTTGAATTCTCGTCCCATTCCAGAACTTCACCCACCATTGACCTTGTAGCAGCTACCTGAAGGCCATCCAGCACGCGGCACCCCACCCCACAGCTGCCCACTAATCCAGGGCCAAAAGGCTTCTCCTGGCAGAGGAGCTCCAGGGTTCTGGAACAGGAAGCAGCCACTGGCAGGCGGGTTCTCTTATCAGGGCCTCACAGTCAGAGAAAAGGCTCCTGTATGTGGAGAGGGTGGCTTTTGTTTGCTTTCTCTTTTAGCTGAAGGGAATTCCTGGGGAAAAGGGATGCCAGGGGAAAGGAAATGCTTGCCAATAAGAAAAATCCTTCCCAGCCAGACTCCTGCCCCACCCGAAGGACTGCCCCAGCTTCAAAGGGTTCATCAAGAGTTCCTCACGCTCAGGGTCAGTTCCAGTCCAAGGGAGCTTGCTGGCCCTTTCTTGCAGAGGTCTGCTCCTGGTTTCCTCTGGTGGCCAGGGCTGTGTTTAGGTCAAGAAGCCCAGGAATGCAGACACTCAGTCCTTCTTGGGTTTTCTAGGGTAGAGGCCTGGAAGGACCAAGGAAGCTGGAAGAGGCCTAGTGCCCTCCCTGTCCAAGAGGAAGATGCAAAAGGTAGAGAGTTGTGCCCAGAGCTGCACAGAGGAAGATGCAAAAGACAGGGAGTCGTGCCCCGAGCTGCACAGCTAGATTGAAAGACGAGCTGGGAGCCGACTGTGTCTCTGCCTGGCGCCTGCCCTCCAGGGCTCTGAACCTGCATCTGGCCTGAGTGCTTTGCTGTAGAGATGTTGCTGTACGTTGGTGACTGTTGCAAGTGGAGGAGAGAGAGAGAGAGAGAGAGAGAGAGAGAGAGAGAGAGAGAGAGAGAGAGAGAGAGAGAGAGAGAGAGAGACAGAGAGAGAGAGAGAGAGAGAGAGAGAGAGAGAGAGAGAGAGAGAGACAGAGAGAGACAGAGAGAGAGAGAGAGAGAGAGACAGAGAGAGAGAGAGACAGAGAGAGAGAGAGACAGAGAGAGAGAGACAGAGAGAGAGAGACAGAGAGAGCAGCCAGTGCATTGGGATCGTCCCCAAGGCCACTGAAGAGTCCCTGGTTGCAAGTTGTCTCTTCCTCACTTGAGGGATCTCTCCTGTGTCCCTAATGTGTGCCGGGCACAAGGGGAGTTGATGGGCTGAGCTGATTCCCGTCCCTGTCCCCTACCCTACTGGAGGAGGGCAGACGGACAGAGGTACATGGAAAGTTAGAAGGTGGCAGCAGGGAAGGAGCACAATCATTTAACATAGGGCGGCCATGGGAGACCTCTCTGACAAATGGCGTTTACCCACAACCTTCTAGATGTAGACTGTGGAAGCAAAATCCCTAAGCCTCTGATTCTTGGGAAACAGCCCCAGGCATCAGTAATAGGCAGGTTGACTTAGCATGGCCCCGTGTAACCCTCAGGTCTTTATGCCGTAAAGCTGCCTTGCTCCCCAAGCACCATGACTCAGACACCATGTGACTCGGATGACACCTCCCTGTTTGAGAGCATAGAAAGCCCAGGCAAGGAAGAGTGCTGTACACCCCAGGATCACACGGCAATGCCCAGGCAGCAGGCTCATTCCAAAGCCTGCCCCTGTCACTGCCGAATATGGGGTGGATAGACGTGAGTACAGGGCGTCTGGTTCAGACCGGAAATTCCCCATTTGAACATCTATTAAGACTTGCCCAACTGAGTGTTTCTGCCTACACAGAATCTTTGTACTTCCATTTTTCGTCCTTCGACATTGCATGACGACCATTTCATTCATTCATTCATTTATTCATTCATTCATTCGTTCGTTCAGACAGGATCTCTGCCCTTGTTTGGTTTTCCATCAACTTGACACAAGCTAAAGCCATCTGAGAGGAGGAAACCTCCGTTAAGAAAATGCCTCCATAAGATCCAGCTTGAAGGCATTTTTTTAATTAACAAGCCAGGAGGAACAGGAGTAACTGCACCCTTCCACCGCCTCTGCGTCAGCTGCTGCCTCCAGGTTCCTGGCCTGTGTGAGCTCCTGACCTAACTTCCTTCAGTGACAGACTACAGTGTGGAAATGGAAGCCAAATGAACCCCTTCCTTCCTAACTTGATTTTGGCTGTGGTGTTTCACAGCAGCAATGGAAACCCTAAGGCAGTCTCACTATATATTTCACACTGGTTCCAAACTGGTCATCCTCCTGCCCCTGTCACTCTAGTGCCATCATGCCCAGGTCTTGAAGACCAGAAATGTTGAGTTCTGTCACGCCAAGCATGATGGGAGATATACTGAAAGTGGCATCCTGTATGAATCCAGTCCTAAACATTAAGTCTTTGCAAAAGAGGCACCTGAAAAAAAAATGTAGCCAGGTTGAGATATGACCTACATGGCTGCAGGGACACTTTCTAAGGAGGTCAGAAGGCCTTTGTGAGGGCGGCACCAGCTAAGACCTGCCCCGAGGGTGGAGGAGGGATGCTGTCTGCTCACGGGGAGTTCCCTGGAAGGGAGTAGGGAACCGTGCACAGGAGGATAGGAATGCTTCATCTGAGGACTGGTCGAGTGCAGTGTGAGGCACACGAGAAGTGTGTTGATCCAAAGCAACCGTGGGCTGGGGAGATGGCTCAGTCCGTGCAGCACTTGCTGTGGGAGCCCAAGGACCTGAGTTTGATTTCCAGAAGCCAGGTTAAAGAAGCAGACACAGCAGTGGGGGTGGCGACAGGCAGGTCTATGGGGCTCAGTAGCAACCTAGCCTAAGGTGGATGAACAATGCGGTAGGGGTCACAACCAAGGCTGTCCTCCAACCACCAAAGCGTGTGCATACATATATGCATTTGTATGTGCAAGCACATAAACACACACACACACACACACACACACACACACACACACACACACACACACACGGCAAAGCAAAACGAAACACCAACAGCCTATTTCCCAGAAACATTACAATTGACAGGACCTCTACCTGGTCCTCATGTGAGATTCCTTGAGACCGGGTCATTGAAACACCATAAAGTGTAACTGTGTTCCAGGGTCACACCTCTACCTGTTCCTTCCCACCTCTCTCTCCTGCTGCCCTGCTTCTCCGCCAGTTCCTTGTGGGGATAGTCATGCTGTGTGACATTGCACGTGAAACCAACCACACCCTGAATGTGTCCACGCTCTGTCCATGAATCCTACTACAAAGTCAGCACAGAGAGAGAGAGAGAGAGAGAGAGAGAGAGAGAGAGAGAGAGAGAGAGAGAGAGAGCGCTTTCATCTTGCAGGGCCTCTGGGGGCCTGAGCATTCTGGTCCTGCTCAGTCTGCCCTGTCCACCCAGGGTTCGCCTCTTTATTCCCACTGCACTCTCTGGGTGACCTTTCTCAGGGCTCCAGGAGAGAGCCTGAGTTCCGGGCACGGGATGAGGGCCGGGTGAGGCTCAGCAGAGCACTGAGTAACAAAGGCACGTGCTCTTGGAAATTGTCAAGGGGACAAATCATGAACCCGTAGTTTTTGATCAACAAAACTTAAATAGAAACGGAGGCTCTTCATTATGCTCCCAGATTTAGAGCTTTTAACAAGAAACACACTCGTGCTTCAAGAAAAAAAAAAATAGGTCCTCAGAAGTCAGTCTTGCTCTAGCCAATGAGCTTCCGAATTTTGGTGGCGCCGTAAGTGGTGTCAGGATGATCCATTGGTGTGTAAAGATTTTCAACATTGTATCTTTCTGGGTTGAGTGGCTGCATTGCATTCAGTTCCCACTCGAAGTTGCTTTACAGGTATAAGTAGACAATCGCATTGACGTTTGAGTCCCAGAAGCCTCTTTTTCCTAAGGAAGAAGTTTGCTACTTGTCCCACGTGTCTCCCCTATCAATATGGACAACCCTTCCTGTGTTGCTGTGTTTGTGACCGTGTAGCAGCTACAAGGCATAAAGTCTAGCTAGGCAAGACAGGGTAGCCTTGTTCCAGAGCCAGGCTGAAGGAGAAGTTGGGGAGCTGAGACTGGGAGGGGAGCCACAGACAGAACTGTTCTGTCTGGTGTCCCCTGTCCCCATGGGACATTATTAGCTTGGGGATCTGCATGCACACAGCCATCCAGAGTTAGAACCATGGGTCCCTTCACTCTGGCCCATGCTGGTACTGGGGTATGCGGGCACCTAACCAAAGACTCATAGGTCCTAAAAGGAGAGACAGGACGGGCCGGAGCATCAGGAAGTCTGTTCTAGACAACGTTGGAGAGGAGGTGTGTGAGTATGTATGAGGCAGAACCCAGGACAGTCTCCAGCCATGGCGGCTATCCCTCAGAACAGGACAAATCACAGAAAACAAATGGGAAAATGAGTGGTCCATACCTTACAGTGGGAACCCAGCCAAGGAGCCCCTTAATTCCCTCCTGGCCTCTGCAGGCCATGACAGGAGTGAACCTCTCTCGAGAGGTAGAGGCGCCCACCAGATCAAAACTTAAACTTGGCTTCCCTAGCTCTGGGTTCAACGGTTGAGTTAACTGAAGCCCCCAGGACTAAATGGCAGAGAGCCTCTAGTCTCTGCTACCCCAAGTCAGCGTGCTGCAGGGAACCAGCATTGTTTGTCACGTGTCTTGCGGTGACGAAATGGAAGGAACGGGAAGGATGTTTATGCAGTAGAACTCTAGGAAAGTACAAAACACGCCTCCACATGGCTGGCCTAAGTCAACAGACAGCCTCGATCGTGTAGAGAAATTCATCTTTTTCCGATCAAACAGGCGAAATCACATGAACACAGATTCCATGGTCTCTAAGTATTGCTGGAATTTTGTGATAGTGAGTATTGATTGAAGCTGGTGGCCTGCTGGCACGGTCTGTCAATGTTTGAGAGCTCTGGAAACTCTGACAGGCTGTAGAGGAAAGAATGGGACCAAGTTCTGGACCCGTGTCTGTTACCAACCAGCAGTGTGTCCTTCCATGACCCTCACGGACTCATGGCCCGCCCGGTTTCCACGTTTGTAGAAGGACTAGGTCTTTTCCAGATCTACAAACAAGTGATCTTATGACATAAAGTGAGAGTATGGCATTGCTAAAGTCATCTGATGCTAATTTGGACTTCAAACCCATTCTGATAAATGTTTTCAGGCTCAGGGGTGGCCTGAAACACACATGCAAAATCCAAATTGGTCTCTTCCAAGTCCTAAGCCAACAGAAGGCTGGTGGCCTCTGATAGCTACTCAGAGTCTCCAGGCTGGGCAGATGGAATGGCTTTGGTACCGTTGACAAAGTTTGGTTCACCTCTGGCTGGAGCCTGCAGTAAAACTGTATTAAGGTTTTTGTGCCCCCATTTCTAACCGGATAGGCTCAGTTCAAATAGGGCTGAAAGCCCCAGGGGAAAGGACTAGAATTTTAATTACAATCTCTCGAGATCATCAAAGCCATATTAAGGAATGCTCTGAGCCCCAAATCCCACTAGCACGGGTCAACTCCCTGCAAACAGTTAAGTCTCAAGTTACAAACACTGGTGGCTTCGAAACCATGAACCCTCACAGGAAGTCTGGCTGACCACAAGGTCTGGCCCTCTCTCAAGCACCTGTGACTCTCCCTCTATGTATGAGGGACAAAATGCAAAGGGAGGCAGTTTCTTGTGCATAGGGATGTAAATCAGCCATGACAACGGGCAACCTTCCTAATGCTCAGCTCCAGACCGACCAGGCGCATTTTGGGATTACAGAGGGGATATTTTAATCTCTGAAGCATTCTTAAGTTTATTTGTGTGTGTGTGTGTGTGTGTGTGTGTGTGTGTGTGTGTGTGTGTGTTCCTAGAAAGAGAGAAAGCTGTCAGTGTGGTCCATGGGACAGAGGGCTGGATTTGTGGTGCACAGAATGGCTAGGTAGCCACGGAAGTTAGCCATGCTTGGGTGATGCTCTGAGGAACTAGCTCTCTCCAGCAATCCCTGTAGGAGACATCCCTTTCCTGTGGCCACCATTTGAGTACACAGTTGGGACATGGGAGAAGACTTTTAGGACTGTTAAAAAAAGGGGGATCGTACAGTGCACAGAATGTCCCCGTCTACAAGAAGCCTCATGGGTGATGCTCTGAGGAACTAGCTCTCTCCAGCAATCCCTGTAGGAGACATCCCTTTCCTGTGGCCACCATTCGAGTACACAGTTGGGACATGGGAGAAGACTTTTAGGACTGTTAAAAAAAGGGGGATCGTACAGTGCACAGAATGTCCCCGTCTACAAGAAGCCTCATGGGACACCACATTAATTGGATCTCCTACTTATCTCTAACAATGCTGAGGTAGAGGTCAGATGTCCCCAGAGCACAGACTGTCCGTGATCAATTTAGATCCGTCATGGAGATTATTGTCTCACATCGTTTCTAGAATCACATTCTGGAACAACACGGTCTTAGAATGCAAAGATGAACCCATTCGCCCCTCTTCAAGAAGTCGTGCTAACAAGACCTGCATAAGATCAAGCCGGTCAAAATCCCAGGATGGATGTGGGAGGGGACCCCTGAGACCCACCCATCCTGAAGGATCAATTGACTGCCGAAGCAGGGAGAGTCGCTTTCTTCTGGGGTTTTGGCTGCTGGTAGGTTGCCTGTTTTCCAGTGGGCGACCCCGTTTCCCCGTGCACATGTGGAAAGAGCTAATGAGACTCAAGAGCTATCAACAGCATTTTATTATTATTATTATTATTATTATTAAGAAAAAGAGGGCATGAGGTGAGGAAGGAGATGGTGGGGCAGTGGGGAGGTAGTGGTGGACAGACGGATACATTCAAAACAAACGCTCAACGCTTTCAAAGAATAGACTTTTAAAGTTATTTTTTAAGTGTGCCCTGGGATATTTCCCTCTTGAAACCCCTCCTATTCTCTGGGGTCCTTTCTCATTTTTCCTTAATAAGTATATGCTCACTCTTATAAATAAACAAACACATTTACTCCCACAGCTCCAGTAAGAGCATGTGCACTGTGATCAGAATCCCCAGCCTCCCGGTAGTAGTTCCCCGTGTCCCTCTTCCCAGACACAGGCTTCTGTGGCCCAGCTGTGTGTCTGTGTCTGTTTAAGACATGACATGACTTTCAGCCTTCTCCACACAAACTCTCAGAATGGAGTTGTTGTCATCATGATCTAAATCACTCCCATTTCATTGCTGGGCAAACTGAGGCATTAACCTGTCCAGTCGACATGCATCTTACTCCACATTGCTAGTTAAGTAAGAGCTAAGGCCTTGAACCCATACCTTTAGATTTCTTGCATATGGAGTTGGCCTTCTGCTATGCTGAACTGGGTTGCATAGCAACACACACACACACACACACACACACACACACACACACACCCCACTCAAAATATAAGACTATTTGGAACTTGAGCTCTTGAAAATGTTACGAGTTACCTAATGCTGAGGACAGACACACTACATTAAGCTGGGCCCAAATCTGAGAACTAATGTCCTTTGTCAGCCAGGCATTAGGGGGAGTTAAAGCCAACAGAAGTACAAGGGGGCGGGGATGCTGGGGGATCTCTTCTCCCCAGCAGAGACTAGTGAGAGCCACGGCAAATTCTTTCTTTGCTCCTTCTGACAGGGTGTGGTCGTGCTCACTCTGATTTCACACTGCAGAGTAAGGCTGCATGGCTTTGAGTTTGTGGGGTGTGTGTGTGTGTATGTGTGTGTGTGTGCACGCGTGCAGTGTGTGCACCTATGTGTGGACAGCAGAGACCAACCTTGGGTGTTGTTTCTAGGGAGCCGTTTACCTTGATGCTTCTGTCTGGCTCACTGAGTAGGCCGGGCTTCCTTACCAACAAGCTTCAGGGAACCACCTACCCAGCAGAAGGACGATGACTGTGTGCTATTATGCTGGGCTCTCCTTTTGGCTGAGGGGAGTACAGTGAGTTCTCAGGGAGGGACACAGGTACGCAGGCTTGCACAGGGTGCTGGCTAGTTTTATGTCAAATTAACACAAGTCTTGGAGAAGGAAGCCTTAACTGGGAAGATGCTCCCAGAAGATGGAACTGTGATGTATTTTCTTGATTGACGATTGATGGGGGAGGGCCCAGCTTACCATGGGTGGTGCCGCCTCTGGGCTGGTGGTCCTGGGTGCTGTAAGTCAGCAGGCTGAGAGAGCTTCCATGTGACAGGCCATCTCTCTGCCCTTCTCCCACTCATGTTCCTGAACTTGAATGCACTCCACCAGTCTGTTCACCGCGACTCTGTGTGTGTTCATGAGCATGTAGTTTTCAGTAGTTCCTTCTGCCCATAATTGCTAGCCTATAATAAGCCGCTGAGGTCAAGGTTCAGTCGGACAGGGGCGTGGGTGTGGTGGGACTTCTGTGGGACATGCTGTACTGTGCATCCAAGTTGGCAGCTTCACACAGAGGAGTCAGCAATGCTGTGCAAAGAAGAAGCTAAGCGGACGCTCTTCAGATTCAGTGCTGTGGCAAAGGACGCGTGCTCACATTTGCAGAGCAAGAGTTTCCTCCTGTGGGAGGGTACATTCCCCAGAGCCCAACATGGAGAATTTATGAGTTTGATCCAGTGTGCTGTCAGGTGGGAGGGACATGAGAGATACTCCCCATACAAACCGTCGGCAGATTGAGAAACCTAAGCACAAAGATTCTCCCCAGTCCCTTCCCTGCCCTACTGCCCCACACCAAACAAACGTGCAAAGGGCTCTGCCCTGTTTCTTCTGACTTCCCTCTCTGCTGCCTTCTCCGTAGGCTTACGTTTATCTTACACGTCTTGACCATACGTTACCTGTCTTTAAGTTATGGGTTCCAGTAGAGTGTAACTATTCAACTAGCCACCCATCATTTCATCCACCCTACCCATCCACCCACTTGCACATCTGTGATGGTTAGTTTTAATTGTCACTTCGATACAATGTAAAACCACTTGGGAAGAGAGTCCAGTGAGGGGTTGTCCAGATTAGGTTGGTCTGTGGGCGTTATCTCTGGGGAATTCTCTTGATTATATTCATTGAAATGAGAAGACCTAGCCCACTGTAGGTGGCACCATTCCCTAGGCAGGGATCCTGGACTGTGTAGAGTTGGGACCGAGCATAAGTAGACATCTATGCATTTGTTCTCTCTGCTCTTTACTGTGGATGTGACCAGCCGCTTCAAGCTCTTGCCTTGACTCCCCCATAAGGGCGGACTGTTAGCTGCAACCGTAAGCCGAATAAATAAATTGCTTTTAGTCATAAAGTTTTATCGCAGCAAGAGAAAGGAAAGCAGGGTACTACCCATCCACCCATCCACCCATCCAACCCATACTCATCGAGCAAACAACTATAGACCACTATGTGTGATGCTATTTCTACAGGATGCAGAAATGATTACGGCAAGATCCTAGCTACCAATGAAATGATAGTCTAGCCAGAGAGGAAAGTGTGCATGCAAATCAATAGTCCCAAACGCACCCCCTTCAAAGCAGTAGCTTCCCATTGAGCCAAACTACGGAGTTTGTCCCCATTGAAGAACTAGAAAAACCATTGCTGGCAGAGGGAGGACATAGGTAGTTCTGTAAGCATGGGCTATCTACTGACCTATATAATTTGAAAAGATGGCGAACTATATATTCAGCAACTGGACATCTTGAAATAACTCTTAACTTAAAAATATTCTATTCTCTTTTTAGTTCATGTGTCCTGGATGGTCCTCAGGGAGAACTGGGTGATGGGCCGCACATGGGCAGGGCTTTTGAATTTAGACTTTATCCAGGGCTTTATTCAATACCTCTGACAGATTGAGTCTCCCGTTCCAGTGTATCCATTCAGTACAGTATAGCCATATGGTGGCTATATCTTTATCAGTCGCTTGAAGCGCAGATTTCCATGGGTGCTGAATATGGTTGGAGCTTTGTGGGGGAGGAGCGCTGCACTCTGAGCTAAGTGGGAGACCGTGAATGCTGCGGGATGGCACTAAAAATGCTCAGGAGCCTTCCCGCCGGGGTCTCAGGTGAGTACTGGAGGGAGGGCAGGACAAGATTTCATGGAGACGGGGAGTCAGCGCACTCTTTCTTCTTCACTATTTCTTTTTTTTTTTTCTTTTTTTCGGAGCTGGGGACCGAACCCAGGACCTTGCGCTTGCTAGGCAAGCGCTCTACCACTGAGCTAAATCCCCAACCCTCTCTTCACTATTTCTTGACCTGGAACGTACTCTTCTAACCTAGGGCTCAAGGGCTAGGGCCTGAAAAACTTAAAGCTCACAGACCAGAGTCTAAGGTCACTGCAGCTCTGTTTTATTGATAAAGGAAACCCCTGTTTTCTTTCCCCAGCAGTTTGGAAAGAAAAATAGAACACTTTTCTTTAGTGAAAACACCTCTTTCTTTTTCTCCCCTGTGTCTGGAGACAACAGCCCCATGCAATCATGAACAAACTTAAGCAGAGTTGGGGAGCTTGCCAGGGATGATCTGAAGCTACTCCGCTCCTCCATCTTGCCTGTGTGGCTCCATGGTATCCTTATTTCTGTCACAGATGCTCTTCAAAGACTTTGCCTTTCTGGGGTGTTCCTTAGAATTGTCAAAGTCATTTTAAAAGTATGCCGTGTGAATACTCCAGGTATAATAGGAAAGTTTGGACTAGATCTTTTATGAACAGACATTTTCCTTCAAGAGAACCATGTTGCCCAATCGAACACGTGCTGAGCATCAACAGTGTACCAAACATGTATAGAACCGAAAGACCCGGAGTCCTCAGAACAAGGCAATGAAGAAGTCTTTTCTGGAAACAAGGACACGAATGTGCTCCTCCCTACTGGTCAAGTCTCCTGGAGCTGAACTGTATTCTACAAATCCAATCATCAATAGACAAAGCGAGCGCCTCTAGATGTCCCCATAGGAAACCCCAAGGCATTGGTCCGAACACGCATCTTGATGGGTATTATGTAAAACAAAGTTCCGTAGCTGTCTGAAAGCTGTTGACCAGGCGGGTGCCTTCATCGTCCTGTGGACTGTATTCCCCAGTCTGCGTCAGGAGCGTGCCAGGGGGTAATGGTACCATTTCCATCTGCGAGAGGCGGGAAGCAACCTGCTCTGGGACAAGGCGCTTGTTTTCCCTGTGAAGGAGCAGAGGCCCTCAGTGGGTTATTGGCCTATGAAGCATGAGAACCAAGTCTGCAAGTTGGACACCACTAGATCTCTCATAGAGTGTCAAAGCACCGGATCGATGGAGAAGCACTTTCTATGCTCTTGGAGCTAAGTGATGATGAGACCTGGGCCCGCCCACTTCCAGAAAAGTTTATACGTGATTGGCTTGATGTCCTGCCACTCACGGAAATGGCTGACTCCTGTCAGGGTCTTCTTTATAAGCAGAGGAATTCACTTCCCCGTTGCGTGCATAGACACTATGCTCCAGAGGTCCCATAACAAAGTCTGTATTTTAGGTCCCTGTGGCCCGCTAAACCTCTACCTCCACTCTACGTCATCTCTCCACCTGGCAGACGGGACCAGAGGCTCTCTCTGCTTCAGTTTCTCTGGGAAATTAAATTTGTGTGGTGTAGCTTGGTGTGTGCATGTGTGCATTTTATTTTTCATTTTCTTCCCTGCAATCTCCCCCCCCCCACCGCCGCCCCTTTACAGGTACCAGCCATTCCTTTCCCCCTTCTTGAGGTGTAGAAAGTGCTTATTAGAGTATCCGGGAAATCTGTGACCCTCTCCAGAATCAAGGCAAAGCAAAAGGCAGGAGTGTGTGTCTCTTGACAAGACTGCTTAACTGTAATCATAGACCTGTCACAGAATGTGTGTGCTTATGAGGGGTTGTCAAAGTTTTCCTTGAAGTGGGAAATTGACTTAACTGAAAGGAACAAAGAGAGAAAATCAAGAAGCAAGTGATTTTGTGACTTTCATATCGCTCCCACTCAGCAAACCTTCTCTTGGCGAGTGATACTGGAGAGGATTCCAGGAAAAGAGAAAGAAAAAAAAAACAAAAGAAGAAAGAAAAAAAGAAAGAAACTGTGAGCTCTGTGTACGGTGAATGGTCTGGATGGTGCCTGCCTCTCCGGGAGGCTTCAGTTCTCTTCCCCTCACCAAGGCAGTGAGGAAGGTGAGAGCCTCATTCCTCATCATTCCAATGAGGACATTGTTCTGACCTTGGGATGTAGAAAGCCGCTGCTCCATGAATATGTAAGTTTCCCTGACGGTAACCTGTAGTGATTCTACCATGACTTCAGAGGCTGTATGGATTCTTGGGCATAAAAACCAAAAATTCTGTAGGCTGGGAAGAAAACCTAGTGCATAAAGTGCTTGCTGTGTGTCTGTATGTTCCAGGACCGAGTTCAAGCCTCCAATCCCACATAGAGAGCTAAGTGCAGTGGCAGGGTGGGGTGGGGGCATGAACTTGCACTCTGAGGGCTGAGACAGCACAGGCAGACAGCACTCTGGGGTTCCTTGGCCAACCAGCCCGGTTTTGTTTTGTTTTGTGTTTCAAGCTCATGAGGTGCTCTGTCTCAAATAAGCAAGGTGGACTGCTTCTCAGGAGCATTGCCCGAGACAGATCCCTGGCCAACACGCAAATGCAGCACACATGCACACACACACACACACACACACACACACTGCTCTGTGAAGTCATTTGGATTTATACCTCAATATAAAAAGAGGAGGAAATCCTCTGGGGTCTATAGATGGGATCCCTGGAGGTGGTTCTGTATCCCCAGGAGGCTGGGGTCTCTTCACTGTTCCCTGGCCATGAACTCTGCCCTCTGAACTCTAGGTGCTTCCCTCTCTGTCCTGAGCCTTTCTTTAGCTGCTTCCGGGGTATATGCCACAGCTCTGCAATGCCCAGCATTTCAAGGTAGGGTTCCCTTGGGCGGTATGACAGGCCTGGAGTCCTGGGCCTTAGGTCTAAGAACCCCTAGAACATCTAAGCCTTGCTTCTTTCTCAGTTCTCCCAGAAACGCCACCTCCTTGAGTAAATAAGGTTTCAAGCTCTTCCTGGCTTAAGCTGCGCCTCCCTCTTCCTCACGCCCATTTCTCCCACCTCTAAGCCGTAGATGAAAAGTCTGTGGCAGGCAAATTTGCCGAATGAACAGGAGCTGCCCAAATGATACATTTGCTTCCTGTGGTTCTCACCAACTTCTTTTCCTTCTCACAGCCAGGCTAAATGAGAGCTCTGCCTGGCAAAGGCCTCAGGAAAACCAGCCTGCCTCCTCGGAAGGAGAAAGCAGCCCTGCCCTTTCAACTCCGGTAATTGTAACAAGACAATTGTAACAAGACGGTGGCAGATGCCAGCTTTCAGTCACAATGTTGCCAAATCCACAACTCACAGCCCGAGCACCTTTCAATTGCCTGATTCTAATGTAGACTGAGGTGATGTTGGGGGTTAGGTTTAAAAACCAGGTGGATGGGGCCTCAAATTAAGTTATGTTGTACGTGCACATGTGAAAGAAAGGGACATCAAAGAGAGCATCCATTTAGATGGCAAACAGAAATAAGTGCTGGCTGCAGAAGTTGGAGACAGCTGGCTTTTTTGCCAGTCTGATGTTTGTTTCTTAGGTGAGGACAGTTGGTGACTTTAAGAGCTGGATATGGCTTCTAACTCTGTTGGGAATCTACTTCTGAAGGCCTGTTTTAAAACGAATATTGTTTTATTTTTAAGTGTGCGTAGTGCCTGTGTGGAGGTATGTTGCCTGAAGAGGCCAAATAGGGCGCTGGGTCCCTGGAGCTGGAGGTAACAGGTAGTTATAAACCACCCCACCGAACTCGGAGAGTCAGCGTGGGGTTGTCTGCAGGAGCAAGTGCTTGTAAGAGCTGAGTCATCAGCCTGCTGTTCTCACAGACCAGTGGCCTGCCATCATCCGAGACGCTTCCTTCTGCAGCAGATGGCGACATATACAGAGACTCTCAGAAATTATGCAGAGAGAGACCTTGGGACACTCAGACCTAAATAGGATGTCTCCAGTGAAGTCCTCCCCTCAGGGCTCAGGGAACCCCGCCGAAGAGGAGGCAGAAAGCCAATAGGAGCCGGGGAGGAGGAGGACACCAAAAATCTCCTTTTAGAGATGCTTTGAAGAAACACGTTTTCATTGCTCTCAGCCTCTAGCAATCAATAAAGAGTTGTTAAGGAAAGCGAGCGATCTGGAGCTTGCTTACATGGAAAAATAATTAATGTGTCATTTGTCCTTTTATGGACTGAAGTGTTTTGAGTTAGCCTCTTATGTAATTTTGACGCTGTCTCTTATGGTCTTTTTATAGTCTATTTCTATCTTTAAAAAGGCAGACTCTGTATTGATAATGCTTCACTAAAAGGGTTTGGTCATCCATGATGAAGCAGTAACCACCAAAGGACTGGCAACAGGGTGACTCTGGGCACGCCCTTGCCCCCCTCTTGGGTTCGTTCCTCCTTGGTAGTCAGAAAGGATGACAGCTTTTGCTTCCAGGAGATGCTGCAGAGACAGTCTAACTCATGGTGCCCCTTACAATAGGGCAGGGCTGGAGACGGAAGAACAAGAGCTGCTACCCGGGGATTTCTGAGAAAGGGCAAGGACTGACTCATCAGGGCCAGTGTGAGAATCTGAAAAGGTCTCTGTGCTCTCCACCAATTTTCCTAGGAGAAAACCAGGTGACAGGATGCCTCCTGCTGTGCCAGCTTTAAGCCATAAGCAAATACCAGGCTTAGTCTCGTGGGAGGCAAGGGCATTTTGTTATGGGTACAAGCACATTTTATCAGTCTTAAGACCGTAAACAGCAGACGAACGCACACCATTCCCCGCAGTTCTTGAGCTGTGCAGGGTGAAAAAATTGCCCTGAAGTTTCCGAACAGCCTTTCGGATACCTTAGGAGAGGTGGATAAGCCTGGCTGCTGGTGCTACCAGGGAAGAGCCCAGGGCTTTCCAGATGCCTGGGTTCTATCCCAATTCTACCAAGCCTTTGACTGTTCATGGTGGTGTAGCAAAACACCCCAGACCCAGTTACTTAGGAATGAAGAAATACATTGCTCATAATTCTAAATACTCCAAGATGGTTTGTGAGGTGCCTGGCATGACAGAAGGGAGAGGAGACTTCCTAAACCTCTTTGCACAAGCCCTAATTCCATTTGTGAAGACGAAATCCTCAAGAATCTCTTCCCAAAGCCTCCAACTCTTAATACAACTGCACTAAGGACTTAACCTGTGAATGTTAAACCAGGTGGCTCAACCTGTACCTACTGACGCAGTTTAAGGTTTAAGGTTAGCCTGGTCTACTAGTGCCTCAACAGCAACAGCAACAGCAACAGCAGCAATAACAACAACAACAGCAGCAGCAGCAGCAGCAACTGTAGCAACAACAACAGCAGCATCAACAACAGCATCAACAACAGCAGCAACAATAGCAGCAGCCATAGCAACAACAGCAGCAGCAACTGTAGCAACAAGAATAACAGCAACAGCAACAGTAGCAGCAGCAGCAGCAGCAACAAGAACAACAGCAACAACAGTAGCAGCAGCAGCAGCAACAGCAACAGCAACAACAGCAGCAGCAGCAGCAGCAGCAACAGCAACAGCAACAACAACAACAACAACAGCATCAACAGCAGCAACAGCAACAACAACAGCAGCAGCAGCAACTGTAGCAACAACAACAGCAGCAGCAGCAATAGCAACAGCAACAACAACAACAATAACAACAGCATCAGCAACAGCAGCAACAGCAACAACAACAGCAGCAGCAGCAACCATAGCAGCAACTGTAGCATCAGCAACAGCAGCAACAGCAACAACAGCATCAGTAGCAACAGCAGCAGCAACAACAGCCAGAGCAACAGTAGCAGCAGCAGTAGCAACAGCAACAGCAACAACAGTAACAGTAACAACAACAGCAGCAACAATGACAAAAAAATAGGTCATTTATCAGACCATAAAGTCTCTATGGCTTGTGGGCATCTTTTGCTCTAAGGTGTGATGTTTCTAATTTGAACACCATGACTTCTTGAGTTCTTGGTGCCACTGGCCAGCAGCCTTCAGGGCTGTAGTTTCCTACTTTGGAGTTAAGAAAAACTTCAGATGGTAGCGTGGGACCAATCCAGGAGCACCTATCTTGCAGAGTCTCAAGGCAAGCTAGGATTTCCTCTTACGTATTCACATCCATGGGAAAGGCCTCTCGCTTGACCTCTGGAGTGACATAGCAGGCCAACCACCAGCTTGTACATCTTTGGTATGTGCCATTCATTGGGTCTGCCCCATCAAGTTGATGGGTGCTGAGGTTAATCGGGGTTGGGGAGGGGCACACTTGATGAAGTAACAACCCTTTCTGAAACTTCTCACAATTCCCTAGTGGCTAACAAAAGTTAGTGTTGACTGGAATAACGAACCATCTTTTAAGAGGCGTTCTGTCCATATTTAGCTCCAAACAGCAGACCTTTGCTTGCATCCATGTTGCAAGCAGGGCCAGTTGCCACTCAGAGGCAGCACATGCAACCGGGACTCTGTGATCTGAGTTTCTCCTATACCAGAGCATGCATTTGCTCCACCCGAATGCTATGTCCATTCTGCTCCAGAAAGAAGAGCTTTATAACTGAGCACTACTCTCTGTTCGTGTTAGATGCTGACACTGCCCTGTTGCAGTAAAAGATGGGTCAGCCATTGAGCAGTGAGTCTGGCCTAATTGCTTACTTGTTAAGGTACAGACAATATTTTCAAGTATATATAGAATAGGAGCGTGGTAACAAACCAGGAGAATCAACACAGAGAATGCAGTTGCCCCACAGTTCCCTCCTCGAAGCTGTCTTCCTCCTATCTTCTCACCAGTGCTTGCGGTTTCTGCACGAGGACTCCAAGTTTTTTGCAGTGATGACCTTGCTTCCTGCAAAATGGCAATCTTCTTTGAATCTTTCTTAGGCTTATCTCTGCACAACGGGAGGAGTTTAAATAAAGGAGGCTTTGCTTGTCTATCATTTCTTTCAAGCAAGCACCAAGTTGACAGTTAACAGTGGCATCCTACTATTCTGGCGAAGGGTGAATGGACATGTTGGTATAGAAAAAAACAGAGTTTAGACTTCAGTGACTCAAGGACCAGCTCAGCCCAGGCCCAGCGCTGGCCCACTGAGCACCTGCCTGGCTCTTACACCACACTGGCAGCCTCCTCCAGGACAGCCTCCTCCTTATTATAATAGTTTGGTGCTGTGAGACACCGCACATCTTAGCTGACTGAGGAGAGTAGGGCTCTGAGGCCTGCCTCTCTTTCCCTCCCTGTTATTGGTATGGATCCATCTGAAGGGCACCTCGGATTTCCAGGTTCTTGAGTCATAGTACAAAAAGAATGCAGGGACATGTGGACAGTATAGCAACAGAGGCAGTGGATTAAGGACTTCCGAGGGCGGTCATGGGCCAGAGAGAAGCTTGATCCTCTGGATCAGTCAGGATCCTCACGGATCCTTTAGATGGCGCCCACCTACCCTTTCCAGGATCTGTATGTTGCTTTCGCATTGAGGGGAGAGTTTTGTCTACATATAGTCTGTCTCTCACATGTCGCTTTGGTGGAGGGTGAAGGAAGTCTTTCTTCAAACTGGCTTCTTTCACATGATCTCGATTTCTCTCTCTCTCTCTCTCTCTCTCTCTCTCTCTCTCTGACTCTGTCTGTCTTTGTCTCTGTCTCTGTCTGTCTGTCTGTCTGTCTGTCTCTCTCTCTCTCTCTTGCTCTCTCTGGAGCAAGTTGCTTCTAACAGTCTCACTATGTAGTTCAGGTACTCATCAAACCTGTGATCCTCCTGCCTCAACCTCCCTAGAGCTGAGACAGATCACAGGCATGGCACACCCAGAACATTTCACAAGCCAGAACATCCCATTTATAATAGTTTTTCATACCGCTATGACAAGTGGTCATGAAATAGTGACTCAGAACAACACATATTTATTCTTAGTTATGGGGCACATGAGTCCAAATGGTCCTGAGGGAACCCACATTGAGATGTCCGCAGTCACGAGCCTGCCCCAGGCTTCCTGGTCTTTCCCAGCTTCCCATCCCATGGCTTGAGCCCATCCCATCAGCTCCCTACCAAACTCGGCTTCTGTGGCTACAGTTCTTTCAAGGAACTGTGATATCTAGGATCATTCTCCAAACTCTGGTTGAAATTAAAGGAGGGCAGGCACAAAATAAGGCCTGTGATTGGGCAGTGAAAAAGTAGGCAAGGACAGAGTTTTGGTGAGGTTGGAGAGAGGAGAAAGAAAGGAGAACCAAGACAGAGGCAGACAGGACGACCCAGATATGTGTGGCCTTAAATGGCCACAGGTAGTTATGAACAGGTAGTTAAGGGATGGATTATTACAGGACAATTTGTCTTATGTGACTATAACCACAGAGGGCAAATGCTGGGAATGTGAGCGGAGTCTGCAGTAAGAGAGCTGCGAGATGGCCACCTCAGTATGAAACTGGTGTGGCAGCCACCCGCCTTGGGAACTAGATGGGTGGAGAGGTTGCTGCTGGGTTCAGACAGTAGTAGCCTGCAGCACTGTGGGATAGAAATTAGGAATTCAGTGGCAGAGAGCCTGGAGGGTGGCTGTCACTGAGACCAGAGAATAGCTAGAGGTGCATGGCGTGGTGCCCTAGAACCAGCCGCTGCTGAGATGAAAATACCCTGCTAATGCCATATGGCTCGACGATGCCGGCTAGCGAGGGATTGTGGATATTTTTAATATTTACCGCAACACACCTCAAGGTATTTAACCATGCCTGCCGAACACTGTCATTATGAATGATAACGTATTAGCAGGTCCCAGGACATCAGGCCGAGGACAACCTTGAGAGGTCATTATTCTGCTTCCCACAGAATCCAGCTCCCTGAGCACCAGATGGGGCAGGAAGAGGGCAATAACTAGTCAGGGGGTAACTGAATGAACCGGGGCAGTGGGGGTCCAGAACATCGTCAGGACTTGGAGCAAGACCATCCTTTTCACGTCTTTCTTGAAAGCCTGTAGTTCGTTGTGAAGTCTTATCAAAGCATGAGCTGCGTCACGGTGCAGGGGGTGTGTAACTAGGTACAAACCCTGATTCCAAAAACCCCATGTTGCCGTCGGCCCCTGCTCCTCGTGGTTCAGTTGAGCACCTGAGCCTTTGAGGAAGTGGCTGGTGCTACCAGGGAGATAGAGAAATGCCAAGAGTGCTTTTAAACACAGGCAAACTGAATGTGCCCCGGGCAGCACAGTGTACTCAGGCCCCACTGTCTGTGTCCCCTCCCTGCTCCACGGTAAATAAAATCAGGAATTTCCCGAAGCGGACGCCATCAATGGGTTTCCTGATGGGTTTCCTTTCGTAAAACAAATGGCAGCTGAGGCCATCAAAACAAGAGCCGTAAAGATGTCCCCAGCCTTCAGGACAATAAACTGCACTAAGGGAAATATTTGTCTTTGAGGGCCCATGGCTGGCTGAGAATCTTAAAAGGCAGACAGGTGTGGGAAGGAACGGGTTGAGCATTCTTGCTAGATCTTTCTCTGCTTCGTGTCCCCCTACACAAACACAGTGCACTGTTAATGCATGTGCTTGCCCATGGGCCTTTAGGCTATCTAAGAAAATCCAACATGCTTTCAAAATGAAAACTCTCAGCAAATGAATTAGGTATAAGAGAAGGTATTTTTTCTTCCCCAGGGTGAGGAAGAGAAAGTTACGGTGTGACAGAGTGCAGTTTGATGTCATTGTTGCAATCTTTAGACAATTATTAATTTTAGGAGAGTTTCATAAATGCATTTCGATTGAATTCAAGCCTTCGCGTCACCTCCTGCCTTCTTCCTCATTCTCCTATCGTGCCTGCACCTCTCTTGTTTTAATCTTTAGTCTGGCTGTTTTAATTTTCAATCCTAGGGGATTAATAAATTAACCTTATTTGCTGGACAGGCTTGGCCAGAAAATAAGGAAAAATAAATAAATTTGTTAGGTATATAAACATCTGAAAGACATTTCTTCTTCTTCTTCTTCTTCTTCTTCTTCTTCTTCTTCTTCTTCTTCTTCTTCTTCTTCTTCTCCTCCTCCTCCTCCTCCTCCTCCTCCTCCTCCTCCTCTTCCTCCCCCCCCCCCCTCCCCCTCCTCCTCCCCTCCTCCCCTCCCCCCTCCTCCTCTTCTTCTTCTTCTCTTCTTCTTCTTCTTCTTCTTCTTCTTCTTCTTCTTCTTCTTCTTCTTCTTCTTCTTCTTCAGTTTTTGTTACATTACATTGAGCTTGAATGTCATTATTTTGTATTTTGAAGGCCTACGTCTTAGTTTCTTTTCCCATTGCTATGATAAAATACCCTAACCAAAGCAACATAGGGAAGAAAGTGTTTATACTAATTCAGCATCACAGGACACTGGCCCACTGTTTTGGGAACTCACAGAGGTAGAAGAAGCTTGACACGACTTGTCACACCACATCCAGAATCAAGAATCAGGGACACACAAGTTAACGCATGCTGCTGGTGCTCAGCTAGCTGTCCCCACTCACACAGTTCAGGAGCCCCTGACTAGGGAATGGTACCTCCCACAGTGGTATCCACTGACTTCCCACCTCAGTTAACATAATAAGCCATACAGTTATCCCCACAAGCTGACATGATCTAGACTATCCCTCGGGGAGGAGACTTTTCCCCACCCTGGGTAATTCTATCCTGTGCCAACTTGACAGTTCACCATCCACAGCATTAAAATCGATTTGATACACACAGACACTGTGAAAAAATCACTCCACAGCCAAGCTAATTAACATGATCACTATTTTTTTTTATCTTGGTGGTGAGAACACTTAGAATCTATTTTCTTGCAAATTTCGAGTGGATAGTGTAGTAATACATCAGTCACTGGGTTCCCAGAACCAACTCACTCAGTGTTAGTAGGGATTCTGCAGCCCTGGGCAACTCTCATCACCTCCTCTCCCTGTAGAACTTGGTACCTACCATTCCACTCACAGTGTTGACAATGACTCCTCCCCTTCCTGGGACCAAACAGATCCAGGGCTTTGCATGCAAGGCAAGCTTGCCCGGCTATTTTAGCTACCACATAAACACGACCACACAGCCTTTGTTTTCCTGCATCTGGCATGTTTCACGTCGCCAGCATTTCCTTCCTTTTGAAAGTCAAATGCCACTTCCTCGTATGAACACATCCCATTTTAAATGCATGTATTTGCCAACGGAGACTTAGGTCATATTAAAAAAAAAAATCCCGACATCTTTTCAAGATAAGGACGCTCAACAAGCTTGATATAGGAGGAGTGCATCCCAATATGATCAATGACTTGTGTGATATTTACACAAGCATTAGGTCCGACAACGAAAGACACTTTCCTTCTCTCAAAGCAACTCCATTTGGCACAGCATGGAGAATCCCAGCCTGAGGCAGTAGGCACGAAAAAGAAATGAAAACCGTCCAAATTGGAGAGAAGTAAACATGTCTGTGCAGATGGCAGAAAACACCGAGACAAAACACCAAAGATGCTAGAATTAATATGTGGATTCGTCATGCTTAATAAGGCTCCATGCCCTCTCTGGGCTGGAAACAGAAGTCAGATCTTACACAAAAGTCGCAAGCACCTGGCACAGGGGATGAGTACTCACAACTGAGTTAAAGTAGCAACCGTGTTGGTATTGAGACACCTCAAAAAAATTGGGGTGTTGCTTGGTTTTTTGAGATGGGGTTTTCTTATATACCCCAGGCTGGACTAACACACTCTAAGTAGTGCAGTCTGGCCTTGAACTTACGGACATCTTTTTGCTTCAGGCGGAGCAATACCACGCCCAGCACTGGGGATTGCTTTAGACTTTGGGGAAACATTTCAAACCACAACGGTTTTGTTTTGTTATGTTTTGTTTTTCCCCTTTGAGATGAGGTCTTCCTCTGCAACCCTGGCTGGCCAGGAATTCACAAGGAAGACCAGGCTGGACTTGAACTCAGAGATCCACCTCCTTCATAGCAAATATATTTTAAAAATCCTTAAAGGTTCAGCTAAAAAGGTAGTTTTCTCTGTCCTTCATCCCACAGTCCAATGGGGCCAACTCCACCCTAGCTTGCTGCCTACGGAAGCAGACTCTCCATGGAAGGAAAGCTGCTGTTTCTCCTCTGGTCCTCAGTCAGCTATCTGTTGTGAGGGCTAGCTCATTGGCAGGTGAGGTCAAGGGGTGGGCACTCTCCTCTGTCCAGCCCTCAGTGGTGAAATGGAGGTCTACTTCAGAAAGAGCACACTTGGAAAATGGGGTCCAGTCTCAGGGGAACAGTTTCAAGCCTGGAGAGGGGAAAGAGTGACTGAACTGTGGCACATCCAGGCAATGGGAGAACCGGGAAGTGGAATGAGCCAAAGCCACGAGAAAACCTGGAGGGAGTTTGAATAAATGCTACCATGTTCAGGAAGCCGATTCAAAGGGGTCTGTGTAACTCCGTTTAGCATTCTGGAAAAGGCGAAACAAGCAAACAAACAAAAACCTGGACGCAGTGTAAAGAATGTGGTCAGCCACAGGGATTAGCGGGGATGGAAGGGTGACCAAGTGTAACGCAGAGAGCTTTAGGGCAGGGAAATTCTGTGTAACCGTCACAGAAGAGAGAGCACTATTAAACGTGCAGCACCAAGAGTACGCTAAACTAAACTGTGAACCTGCTGTGTGAGGTTCATGTGGGTTGATTACAACCCGTGAAGCATGATGGAGGGGTGCACATGGGGAGTGGTGTGCATTGTGGGGTGAGAAGCATGTGGGGAATGCGGCCGATTTTATTCCATATAAAATGGCTAGACCTCCATAGATAGGTACGGGATGGGAAGACTGGTCGGCTGAGCCTCTTGGGGAACAAGCTCTTTCCTTGGAATAGGGAGTTCGAATCCCATCTTCGTAGCCACATCTGGTGTGGAATGCCCAATAAAGCCATCCGAGTCACGGAAGGGAGGAGTGGGTCATGGCTACAAGGTTACAGTCACTCAGGGATTAACATCTGGTACGTTTTCTTGGATCAGCTCAGGTTCTGTCTGCTGTGTTCCCTGGGAACAATTTCTAGAGACTTTGAGTGGTTGCTTAAAAATAATTTCCAGCGGCTGTGGTTATTCTAAGAAAGAGGGGCCTCAGAGCCCGAGTACCTCTGAGGGGCATCTACTTTACTTCCAATATCACCGGCCCTCTCTACCGAAGGTTCTGCTTAAGTCTTGGCTTCACAACTTCAGGCAGCTGTGAACCGATAGGGAAGGGCTGGAAAGACTGCTCAGTGGGCATGCCCATGGGGAATTCCTATCAGAGGTGCCAAAACAATCAACCTTTAAACACATGGCTAACTAAAGTCCTAACGATCTAGCATGGTCGTTCATTGAACAATAAACTGACGGGATGCTTCTGATACAAGGTAAGCACGTGGGTAAGAGTCAAGAAACACTCTCCTGGTGGGGTTGTTAAATAGTTGGTTGTACTTCCCAGAAGTTTCTAGAATAGCCTGTTAAAAGCAGGGTAGACCCTTATCTTTCTAGGGCAAACCTCACAGTAGCAGAATCTCAGTCCCTCTATTCACACTCACTGGAGTAGAAGGTGACAGAGACATTTGCTAATTTCCTTCCATAACTCGAAAAACGCGTGTCCACGTCCAACCCTAGCCTACAGCAAAAGCTTCAGAGTGTCTGAAAGCTGGCGACACTGAGATGTAAGAAAATGGAAGAAGGCTCTTGGCCATGGGGGTATCGCTCAGCTCTTCCTCGGGGTTAGAGAGACACAACTGCTTCTTCCCCTTTGAATTTCCGCAGCGCTGATGTGGGCATGTCACTTAAAGTCAGGAGGACTCGGCAGCCAGCCCTCTAGCAATCCTTGGGATTCCGAGGTCCTGTCAGCTTCCTGAACATGACTAAGCCATTGTGTTTCCATTTCCAGGATGGGGAGATAAACTACACTCTAAATATTTATTCTTCTTATCTTGTGTATTCTAATAAGGGATTTGCTTGAGACATTTCAGATGAAATGTTAAATATAGAACAATTTCAATTTACACAGAGGGAAATTATTCAAGGGATGATTCTTTTCCATTCAGATCGTAAACATGAGGGAAATGGGTGCTTCTCACGTGCTGGTGGGGTTACAGAGCTCAGCCTCAGCCTTCCTCATGGAGCCTCTGCTTTGACAGTGCAGGAGATTCTTCTCTAAGGGGAGTAACCACACACACACACACACACCATACAGCAATGCCATCTGCTTGCTTCTCTTAAGACTGAAGTTAAAAGAACTCACGATCCTTTTAAAAATCTGATTTTTGCCGTTTGGTTAGATGTAGGCTACTTCCGACTCCCTTGGACTGACTGATTCTGAACGGAAGCACAAACAGGAAACTAGAAACTGCAAATGCTCAAATACATACATACCTATGGGTATATGCAAATTATCCATACCTACATCCATAACAATTACACACATGTAAAGGTAATCTCATACCACACATGCATGCAATTTGTGTGTTCATCACCACAGAGATAGAAGCATGCTTTAAGAGTTATGGAGATGCCTTCAAAATAAAGACCTAAACTTCACAGGAACAAAAGTAGACTCTGATTGCTCTTTGCTTCATTTCTGGGATTGAACCTAGGGCCTGCACACACATCACTGCCAAGCCCCCACTAACGCCCTTAAAGTGCTGTGATGAACAGTGAAGTGACGCTCCCTGGTTCGACTTTTCTCTCATTTTAGTTTTTCAGACCTGATTGGAAAATGGACACGTGGGCTGGTTCTGACCTTTGTTTGTTCTAAGAGGCATCTCCTCTGTTGAGAAGTATTAGCTGGCCTCGGCATGTGGCTGGCCCGCTGCCGTTTCACATAGGGAGGGCAGACTTCAGAGGAGCCTGGAAGTACAGTTGGTTGCCTGTGACTCTGTGAGTCGGACTAACTCTTCCCCTTAACCACCGAGCACGCAAGCAACTGGTGTGCAATATGACGGAGAACTAGATGCTCCCTATGCCTTGGTAAAAACAAACAAACAGACAGACAAACAGAATAAAGAGCTATGGTTCTTTGGAAATTGTTAAGATTGAGGTCAGATAATATCAGTAAATTTTGGAAATCACATACTTTTTTTTTTTCCAGAGCTGAGGATCGAACCCAGGGCCTTGCGCTTGCTAGGCAAGTGCTCTACCACTGACCTAAATCCCCAACCCCAGAAATCACATACTTTAAAAAAATTTTTTCATTGCAGCAAAACTTTAAACTTCCCTAGCTAAAGTTTTCAGTACATAAAGATATTTCAAATATTTTACGAATTATTCATAAACAAAATAAAGGCAGAAGAGAACCTCACTTCTTTTGTTTAAAGATTTATTATACATAAAAAAGGCAGAAGAGAACCTCACTTCTTTTTTTTTAAGATTTATTTATTTATTATACATAAGTACACTGTAGCTGTCTTCAGACACACCAGAAGAGGGCATCAAATCCCATTACAGATGATTGTGAGCCACCATGTGGTTGCTGGGATTTGAACTCAGGACCTCTGGAACAGCAGTCAGTGCTCCTAACCAATGAGCCATCTCTCCAGCCCTAAGAACCTCACTTCTTAAGGTCTTCCTGGCTGAAGTTTTTTATTGGGTAGTATATATTCGTGTATATTATATATGATATCAATTGAATTACCCAGAGGTTGGGATTACACAAAATTACCTCTATTAACAAGACCTCTATTTGTTAACAAAATGTACTAAAAGTAATTCTGAGTCCTATTAAAGTTCTAAGAGGCTACCTTGGCTTGGGGAATAGCTCAGTGGGTAAAGCACTTAATAGCAAGCTGAAGTCTGGAGGTCTGATCCTAGCACTCACACAAATGTCAAGTGGGTGTCGTGGCCCCCTCTGCAATCCCAGCACCTGGGAGACAGAGAAGTCTTACCCAGAGCAGGCTGCTTAGCCAGACTAGACAATGCTACCGGTGACTCTGCTTATAAGGCAGAATATGAAGGAGGACACCCTACGTCAACCTGTCCTACACACATACACTCCCACACGTGTACGGGGGCCCAGTCATGTGTACACATGAACCCCCACACCATGAGGACATGCACCTACACGTCTATACTACACACGTGCAAGCATGCATGCACTCCCATGTGCACACCACGCATACACAAATACAATAAAGACAAAGTCTTCAGGCATAAATGGATTAAACTGAGCGCTCTTGTCCTTACTCGTTCCGAAGCATTCTGCTCTAACGGTTCAGACCATGAGATTGGCTGGTTCCGCTTCCCTCCTAATGCGGTAAATCCTTGGACAAACTATACCATTTCCTGTCAGAAAACTCAGGATTTTGAGTTTTCTCGGTTTTAAGTGCTTCTCTTGTCTGATCGTAAGGGAATTCTGGGCAGCACTGACCCATAATAGGCCCAGCTGTTCAGACAGGAAGCTGATTGCTGGTGACAGACAGAGACCAGCTCAGGGCCATCGTTTTGTGACCTGGCTGTGGCATTTTTGTAGGGAGGTTAAGTCTCACTTCAGGTTTTCCATATGCGTCCATTACCAGGCTGTTTCTCCCTGCAACAAGCACTTGTTTCTCACACTGTTCCTCCGTTGTTTCTGGATCTTTTGTAGGAGCCAGGTGGACCATGTGACCGTGGGAAACATCATAGGAGCACAGGTGGACCATGGGAAACAGCACCTCCCACTTAATTCACTCTGTGCTGAAAGCCACACAAACACTCAGGCTTGAAGACCAGTTCCTCTGCACACACTCAGTACTTTGCTGTGCCCTAATATCTTTCTGGTTTTCCTTGCTTTGGACAGTTCTGACGCGCATGATTTCAGCGTCTGTGGTACAAATGACAGCTGTCTCTAAGAATGTTCAGTCACTCTGTAACGTGCCCCATGCTCAGACACTAGTGATGCCATTTTGTTTGCTACCTTTGACTCATTTTGCTCCTAGACAGTGGAGTGTAGCTGTGCTACTTGCTTTCTAGTGACAGTGTCCCACGAAGCTAACAAAATGTTGAGTCTGAAGAGAGAGGTGCTCACCTCAGACACCCTGCAGAGAAATGCTCTGGTAGTGCAAGGTCACAGAACAATTCGAGTCCATGTCAATTATGGAAGTTCTTTGTAGTCCAGAGTACCTGGATATTTGTGTACTATTTAAGCGGGGTTTCACTTGTACTAAAAAATATTTTTTTAAAAAAATATTCCAGGCTGGAGAGTTGGCTAAGAGGTTAAGAGAAATGGCTGCTCTTCCAGAGGTCCTGAGTTCAATTCCCAGCAACCACATGGTGACACACAACCCTCTGTAATGGAGTGTGGCGCCCTCTTCTGGCCTTTAGGCCTACATATAGGCAGAATACTATATATAATAAAAAAAAAATCCCACTGCAGTGTGCCTTCTGCCTTAGACCATTTATGTTCTCAGGTGAAACACACACACACACACACACACACACACACACACAGAGAGAGAGAGAGAGAGAGAGAGAGAGAGAGAGAGAGAGAGAGAGAGAGAGAGAGAGAGAATGCCTTGTATTTTTAAATATGCCTTAAGCAGCTCAATAGCAGGACAACTGCCTACTCTCCATGCTGTTAGGATCCACTTTCCCATTGATAACCCAAGTTACTACTTCATGCTTCGTCTGGGCTGCTCTCAGCTTCAACCAGATTATCCTCTAGGCCATGTTCTCTTGGCCCAGAGGCCTTGGCGACTCTGCCTCTTCTAGTTTCTCAACCCCATGGCTGGTCTCCCTCTCTCTCTTCCTCGTGCCCAGGAAACCTAAACCCCACCTATGTCTCTTCTCCCCAGCTATTGGCTGCTAGCACCTTTATCTATCAATCAGAATACACTGGGGGCAGGTTCCCAGAAGCTCAGTACAGACTCCAGATCTCCCAGGCCACCACTTAACATTACAATGAACAGTAAAAGACAAAACTTCAACACTTATCTAGCCAAGGCTGGCCTTAATCTGTGTGTCTTGTGCCTTGGCCTCCCACCACTGTAGAATTCTGGTGTACACGATGACTTCTGGCTTGTGCAATTTTATAGTCTTGCATAACCTGAAAGCAAAGTCTGCTTAGGAATGTGTGTATGTGTTTGCATGCGTGAACATGTTGCGTGAACGGTGTGAGTACAGGCACACACCCATAGTTACTGTATTAACCATGACTGTCTTGGTCTTCTGAATGGAGGGGCTGCTGCTTCTTAGTATTTCACTACTGATGAATATTTAGGCCGTTAATATTTGTTATTGTTCGGCTTTGTTTTTTATGTGCTGACATGTTTTTGTGTATGTACATAAACATTCTACAAGTGAACTACTGTATCATTCTGGCTGAGATGGAAGGACCATTGAGCTCTTGGTCAGACCTAGAGACCTGTCTCAAAAAGAATCCAGTTTTGTCCGGGATCTGCATTACAAAGAGATGACATTCTATGATTTCAGGTCAAGACTTCAATGTTGAGAGGATAGGGTCGGAGAACCAGTGGGAACTATTGGTTCTCATGCACTTGCCTAGTAACTGCTGTAACTGATCAGACCTCTGGATGCATGACCCTGGCACTTCCCTCAGTTTGTGTGGAGATGAACAGTGTTTAAATGCAGCTGCTGTGCCTGGGTAGCCCAGTGTACCTAGCTGAAGTAATGAGCCTTTTTGTTATAAATAGGTTGCTAAGCAGCTGACTGAATGTGCACATTTTGATCCAGAGGGAGCATCATTTCATTTCTGTAAATCCCTAGCTGTTGCATGCTGGTATCCCCCCCCACACCCCTGTAACTTTTCAACTGGTATATTTTTATTTATAAGTTCCACATTTTATATGACATTAATTCTATCTCTCTCTGGTGTTTTGAGTTTTCATTTCTTTGATGTGGTGGTTGGAACGAGAATGTTCCCCATAGGCTCCGATACTGAACACTTGGTCTCCAGCTGCTTGCTGGTGCCGTTTGAACAGGTTGCACAACTTTTGGGAGGTGGAAGTTTGCTGGAGGAGTCTGTCTCTGCTTAGAGAGCTGATAGTCTTACCTTACTTGCGTTTGCTTTTCTGCCCTGTGTTTGCAAGTGAGTGTGAGTTCTCAGCTTGGATCCATGCATGCATACCTCCTAGCCTCCCATGCATGCATGCATGCATGCCTCCTAGTCTTGATGGACTCTTATTCTCTTGGAGCCATAATCCAAATAGACTCTTCCTTCTGCTAGCTGCCTTGGTCAAGATGTTTTACCAACACAGCAGAAAGTGGCTAGTACTTGGCTTTTCCCTCCATGTTTGTTCTGTTATACAACTCTTTGCAGGTTGTAGATGGTTATACGCATCAAGCTTCCCAATTATTGCTTTGGGTCTAGGTAATTTTCAGGAATGCCACTCTCCATCCTAACACTTATTCTTCATCTTCTGCCCTTTTGGGAGTTTCTTTAAATCATTAGCGCCTTCCAAATTCTTATACACCGTTTGGGTAGAGCTCCACCGCACACCAAGTTTCCCAGTATCATTTTGTGACTACATTGCTCTTTCCCACCTCAGTGTGTATAAAAACCTCCAATTAAAACTGAATGACTTGATTGTTAACTATTTACTTACAGTGGCTGGAGAGGTGGCCCGGTGGCTAAGAGCACGTGTTCTTCCACAGGACAGGGGTTTGGTTCTTAGCAACTACATGTCAACACACAACTGCCTTGGACTGTTCCAGGGGATCAGGAACCTTCTGCAGGCCTTTTGTAGGCACTGGGTACATAATATCCATGCTTATGTAGGCACATAAAATAAGAACAAAGATATCTTCAAAGTCTTAGTTCTTTTTTTTTTTTTAATTTAGTATTCTTTTTCCATACTCTCCAAGGTTCAAATAATTCTCATCTTGAGGTTTCCTCTTTTCTGCATATGTCTATGTAGGGACATACATCTGTGCCTGTGGGTGGAAGGCAGAGATGGCTATCAGATGTGGTGGTTAAGTAACAGTGGCCCCCATAGGCTCATCTGATCCTCGGTCATCAGGAAGTGGCACTACTTGAGAAGGATTAGGAGGTACAGACTTGTTGAACAAAGTGTGTCGCTGGGGGTGGGATTTGAGGTTTCAAATATCCAAGCCAGGCTCAGTCTCTCTTCCTGCTGCCTGTAAATTTGGATGTGGAACTCTCAGCTCTTTCTCCAGCACCAAGTCGGCCTGGAGGCTGCCATGTTCCCTGCCATGATGATAATGGACTAAACCTCTGAAACTGTAAGCCAGCCCCAGTTAAATGTTCTCAAGAGTTGCTATGGTCATGGTGTCTCTTGACGGCAACAGAACATGAAGATTATCAGGTGTCTTCCTTAACTGCTCTTCACCTTACTTACCGAGGCAGGGTCTCTCCCTGAACCTAGAGCACCCCTCTCAGCTCTTCTAGCTAGCTGCTTGCCCAGTGAATCCCCTATCTCCTCAGGGATTAAGGCAGCTCACCATATTAAGAGTAGAAAAACATTGCTGGGACTGGAGAGATGGCTCAGCAGTTAAGAGCACTGACTGCTCTTCCAGAGGTCCTGAGTTTGAATCCCAGCAACGACATGGTGACTCACAACCATCTGTAATGGGATCTGATACCCTCTTCTGGTGTGTCTGAAGACAGATGCAGTGAACTCATACACATTAAATAAATAAATAATCTTTAAAAATTCTTTTCTACTTAAGAGAATGGACTCTATAAATAGAGACCTAAATTCCAGGTGGGCTGGTTCAATCACTGACTAAGAGATCAGCCCCAGGAAGGTGGCTTACCTTAAGCCATGCTAAAGAGATGGATGGAATCATCAGGTCTTTAATGAGATGCTACCCCTTTTTCTTCCCTACTGCAGCAGCTTCTGAGCCACAGCCATGCAAAGCTAAAACGTCTGCATCTGTGTGCTGTTTTGAATTACCCAGGAAAGGTTAACTGTTCCTCTCCTCCTTCCTTCTAGGGATGCTTTCCTTAATACTTTGCCCAACAGCTTACGCTTCCTTGCTTTCTCTAAAGCTGCCCTCCCCTCCATTTGTGTCTGCCTTCCATGCGCGTGTCAGTGGTCAGTGGCTTTTTCCTTCTGTCCGTCCTTCCTCTTCATCCCCCAGGCAGCTGCTGAGGTTTACAACCTGCCCTGAGGTTTCTCTTTAAACTCTAGTGAAATTGTCCTTATGCTTCCGTTTGAATCCATTCTTAAGTTCCCGGATTAAGGAGACTCAGAACTCCAAGAGAGGATCCTAACTTCCTGTCTGTCATCCACACAGGCTCAGTTGTCACGTGAGGCAGAGACCCAAGCCCCAAGCTTTATCCACTAAGCCGCTTCTCCAGCCCCAGCTTACAGGTTTCCAAGTAGTGAAATTAATGACATACGTGAAACACAGAGCATATTCAGGACAGAAACACAGCTTTGGAGAAAAATATTTAATCTATTTCATGAAAAAGAGTGTACAAAGCCTTGGGAGAGCTTTAGGTTTGCAAGTACAGCGGACACTCGCGCTTCCCAGACCCTCCGCTCCACACTCCTCCTGAGATGCGAAGCCCACAGGTCTTATCCCCCAGTCATGCACTTGAAAAAGAAGCCACTCCAGAGTTTGGTCTGGAAATAAGTGTAAAACACACTGCATAAAAATATAGTACTCCATCTACAAACACTTTAGAATGCATAGCTAGTAAGTCCTTTCAGGACTAACTCGTATACTAGATTTTCACGGCACTGTTCAGGCACAAAATCATCATGGCGGATCACCTCTAGGCTCACAAATTAAATTACATAATTTACCACACAAGATGGGAAGAGTCCCTAACATGATTGTATAGGGCACACCTTGAAGGAGTGACAGACAGACAGACACAAGTAATGACAGTAACCGTGTCTCCTAAGAGGGACCTAGAGCTCTATCAGCCTGCATACAACGTGGAAGCCTCACTTCACACAGGGTCCTGTTCCTTGCTATAGAAAACTGAGAGATTACTAGGGATTTTAGAAAAACAACCACTGCAGCGAGTTCCCCATCTGTAGTTCCCGAGGACCCCAGCTCCTCAGCCAGGGCTCTGCAGGAGCTGCAGCTGTTTCTGCCACGGTGCTGAGTGGGGCGGGGCTCTGGCTCATGTCTGCAGGTAGCTTTCATGATGACATCACAGGCAGGCGCCAACAGTAAATTCCAACTCTGCGCAAACAAGACTACCTTATGTTTCTGGTGGAAGTAAAAATAGAGACAACCAGTCTTTAAAATAGACGATACCTCAATGGCTACGTTAGGAACTTACGCATTTTCACCCCCATTGGTGTGATGTATTGATTGTTATATCTTACTTATCTCAACATATTCTCTCATGAAACTAGGTACCGAATAATAAACCTCTCCTTAGACTGTCCATATCTCAGGATCTTCACATCCCTGTTGTTATCTCGTGAGGAAAGCTGAGATGAAGCCACCGTGAGCACCATACTTAACAGCCGTTTTGCTCACACCCACTTCTGAGCCAGGCCAGACACAGGAGTGTAGTCTGTTGGTTCAGTGTTCATTTCTAACCCCAGGCTGAGATGGGCACAGGGAGGAGTGTATTGGAAAGTACTCTCCTGTGGGTCAGGAGGCTGTGGAAAGCTGTGTCCACACACACAGGAGTGACACACAAGGGGAGGAAAGGACACAGCAGACAATGAGTAACTACACCCGGCTGCACATTCCACAAGCAACCAGGGTTTTAGCTTTTCAACTCTAACCCTGACAATGATTAAACCAAGCCCCTCACTATGGCAAAAGCTAACCTAGGAGAGCCGGCAGGCAGGGCTGTGTCCTACTCGGCCCAGCCTGTGTGCTCACAGTAGCCACCCGAGACCTGAGGCACCAGTCCACACAAGTCAGCACAAGCAGGTGACAAGGTTGATTAGCCACAGAATGCCCGTGGCTTGATTACCAAGCCTCTAACGTTTACGATCACTCTGTTACCCTATTGCAAACAAACTGGAGAAAAGCAAACTGTATTAAGCCAGGGTGGAAGAGTGACTCGGGTGAGTGCTAATTCTTCACAGCAATCTTGGTGATTAGCACTGAGGTCCGCACTAAGTATGTGGTGCTGTCACGCTGTCAGGTTCAGATGGCATTTCTGACCCAGGCTTTTGCGCTCCTCAGTGAACCGCAGTGCTGCTGCTTCACGACCACACTCCTTCACAGCGGACGGACACTGCACTGGGATGCTCCTAAAAACCACCACGGCCTAGGTACAGCATTTTGTCTCACACTGCCACACTGACTTCAGAAACAACTCCTGAGTCACTAGGACGCCTGCACACAGGCCATTAAGGACGCAGGAAGGCAGAAGACTGTGCTCTGCCACTCAGCACTGGCTCACGAAGCACTGTATCAGGTATGGGCAGCCTCCTCGGGGCCTGCACCAGCCGTGCTCTTTATAACATGTTCTTCAGGACAGTCCCGTTGAGCTGACTGGGGTGTTTACACATATTCCTGCCAAGAAAAAACTGGACAGTCCCTGAAATTAAGGGCACAGACAATCCTCTGGGAATCAATGATTATATATGCCATTCCGAGGCCCAGATGATAAGCATCTAGGAGAAGTCATGTAAGTCAAATGGCTGTAATGAGTTGAGATGAATTTCACAATCATTCTCAGGGTTCCTGGAATCCTCTGGACTGATAAGTCACTGCATAAACGTCTGAACTATGTGAGCTACAAGGTCTGAGAGACAACAGAGCAGGCAGTGGAGCACTGCCTGGGCTGTCTAGGCTCTGTCACCTCCTCAGTGCACGCTTTTGATTGCTGAGGTAACTGCTCAAGCCTGGCTTCCAGGAGAAGGACCATCCTCATGCATCCTGTGAGGACTGCATGTGGTCAGCACACAGAGTACTTGGGAAAGCACCGGCAGGTGACTCGATAAATGTAAGTATCCTGCCCTTGTCTTGAAGCCCTGGGGTAGGTTCCCACTTTTTTGTAGGAGAGCCTCGGTCAAGTTCTGCGGCTCACTCTTCGCACTTTAGTCAGCGAGGACACCCAGCAACCCTGCGTACTAGGTCCTGTCCTAGGTACTGGACACTATCCCAGGGCTTCCTGACCTCCACACAGGCTACCAACATGCCAAAGCAGCTGCTTCTGGAACATACACACCTACCTAGTCTGTAATGCTTTCCTCAAGTACTTTGAAGACTGCAGAGAGCACCGCCCCAGGGTAGGGGAACCATCCCGGATACACAGGTTGTAATTTGAAGATTCTTGTATCAGTTGTTAAGAGTGTGGTGTGTCACAGCTGTCTGGATCCTCTATGAAGAAAGCTTATTCTCTGAAGTTCCAGAAGGTCTTTTTAAATACTTCAACACAGTAGAGAGGTACCTCTTTATAAACAATACTGTTTATGAAGTGGTTAACACATTCTACCATAAAGTGTTCTTTTTCTTCTTGAGCTACTACGGGGACTACTAACATGTCAAATGGTAGAGAAATATTTTGCTTTAGAAACTGGAGTTGTAAAAAAAAAAAAGTCAAGTCCATGTCTGTGGCCATAAATTACTGTCATTATTAGTAACTAAACTGATAAGTTGCAGTTCATAAATTACTCTGTGCTAAATGCCGTGTGAGCATTTCACGGAAGCTTGGCAGCAAGCCCAGGTTTGGGACAGCAGCCCTGTTCTACAGGGTGGAACCCAGCTAGAGTCCACACTCCTGCCGCTATACCGTGCTAGAATGAAGCACCGTGATTACCCTGTCCTCACCCACTCCAACTGTAAAGGAAGCTGGTTAACAGAAGGACTGACTCTAGAGCAGACCCCATCTTTGGTAACAGAAGTGGTGCTAGAAAAGCTCTGAGTTAGTGCTTACAACTCAGATCATCTCACTATGTTTGAGAAGCTTAGACTGCTCTCTAAGTCTGACCACCGAGAACACAGAGGCAGAGCTCAGGAGCCAGCACGAGCTTCCTCATTTAGAGCTTCAGTGACACGGTCCCTGCACGTGGCTTTACAACACTGCTCACTACAAAACTTAGCTTTTCATGACTTAATTGTTCCCCCGGAGGACTGAACCCAGGGCCCCTGCACATGCCAAAGAAAACATCTTCCAAATGAGTTAACAACTCAAGTCTTTGGTGACTGGTCTTAAACATCACCATGGCAAAGGCAACAGCTAAGCTGCAGACTTTCCAATAGATAAAAAGTCAATTCTGTATATGTGGAAAGGCTATAGGTATGCATTTTCATTATGTCCCCCAGATTTCCTACACTGCAGAAACAGGCCCAAGTGACTTCTCTTAGTGGTAGGAGTCCCAAGCAGACAGGTCACAGAACTAAAGGCTCTCAGAGAAAGCAGAAGGTGGCTGCAGCTCCAGAAGCGTTACAACTAAACACTGCAGGGTTTCTTTTTGTCAGACATTTGTGTCGCTCCTGATTCTAGGAACCATGTACTCTGCTCACCGTGGATTTTCTAGGTCCAACACCTTCTATGTAGCCAGCAGTGTGGAGGCACGGGTGTGTGGGGTGTGCCACTGTGCATCCTCAAGGTACTCTCGGTCACTCAAGACTCAAGTAGGGTCCTACCCGGGCAGAGGGAAAAGGAAGGGATTCTCACTACAGAACACACGCTTGTGATCTCAGAGTGAACAATAATCTCCACATGAGCGAAACTGTATACACCCTGTTTCAGAGAGTGAGATTGCTTATGTCCTCAAACAGGAAATGACTGAGCCAAAGTATTCTCATCCCGTCCAACTGGAAGTGAGGAACACAAACCAAACACGGCTGACATACTCCACGGCACCTCCCCCACCACGGACCAGCACAGTACACTACAGCTGCAGATCCTCTGCTCCGGTTGGTTCTAGAAACAAAGGTTTGTGACATGACCATGTGTGACTCTAAACGAGGTCACTTCCACTTTACGCTCGCCCTGCTCCCGGAAAAGAGTTTGCATGTTACTAATTAAAGTCATGAAGTTTTTACTTCAGATTTTTCTTTAGCTAACTGAACAATAAAACAAGCAAATGTTGCCTATGAAAAACTACTTCAAAAAACAATCAATAAATAGGTAGACTGTGCTTAAATGACTATACTCCCGATCTAGAACGTCCATGGAAGGAAGGAGGCAGTGTGTACAGATGGACACTTACTGATTTATAGGCAAGGCTCAAATGTTTCTGAAATCCTGTAATCTTAGTAGAAACTATGTCAACTCAGTTTTATAAAAACAAGGCTTTTAAATGGTTACAATAATCTCTGATAATTACAGTAAATGAAAACCAAACCTCTCCAATATCCCTTCCAGTGCTGTTTCTTATGGGGTTAAAGAAAACAAATATCAAAACAGTATCAGTAAATCACTGTTTCAGCCCTAATATTTTAGATGGAAGTATATTAGTAAAACTACAGCCATCAATTAAATTAAAATATTTACATTGACAATAGCAAATTGAAAGTTTATATGTGATTTTTCAAAAATATCAGAATGATCATAATTTAAATTCTAAATACGGAAACCAAAACAATAACGAAAGTCTTAAACCCAACAATTCTGTTACTTAACTCTTAAAACTGAAATGTAAATTTCCAAAATAACATAATACTCATTTACCTCACGCTCAACCGTTACAATAACCATCACACACAGCAGCACAGCAGTCTCCGACACCCCTAAGTCAGCACGGGGATCTAGGCTTTGCCTGCTAGGAATATGCTCATTACATAGTCAAGGGTAGGTCGGCATGCCCTTAGAAATCCTATATATTTTTCTTTTTTTATATAAAGTTATAAGGCATTAATAATAGAATGTGAAAACAAATAATTTATAATAAAAATAGATTAAAACTCTCTTTTAAAAAATCTCAGGTGAGAAAAGTCACAGGAGAGAAGCTTCTACCGCATGAGCGCTCTTGGTGCCGGCTAAGCAGGTGTCCTGACACCAAGGTGCAGAGCTCAGGCCCATCCCAAGTCACTGGAAAGTTATCCGTGAAATGGCTGTTTCTCTGATAAAGGCATAGAGGCTATCTAACATATCGGGCATGATTAGTTTTGACTACAAATATAATGTCCTCTGATACAGCATGGAGTGTCACCTTGGGTCAGATAACTGCAGAGTTTAGAGTGCTGTGCTTAAACAATGGTCAATGACTTGGACAGCACACTGCTCAAATGAAGGAATTGGTTTGCAATTAAAATACTAATAAGGAGGACAGCTTTATTGTGGTGTCAGTTGTTACAACTGAGCAATGGGTTTCTATAATGCTTCTTCCGTAAATGATGGGTGGCAGGATGACAGGCCTGTGCTGATGGCTGCTGGCCAGCGCTCTAGAATGCGTACGTGAGCTCTACAGGAGCTGCACAAGCTGGCTGGGCACTGTTTATCTGCAAAGGCTGCCTGAACACAACTCCCTTCATCATACATGCACTGCTGTCTGCACTGCAGTAATAAAGAAACACGATGACAGAGACCACGGCCTCCAGTGACAAGCACTCAGTAGGAATCTGCAGGGAAATTGCCGGTTGATTGGAAATATTCTCTATGTCTCCAGATGGGATCTGTTCCTGAAGAAGCCATTCATTGCCTAGAAACAGGAGAGAATATTATTAAGACTATTAAAAAAATAGAGTCTGGGGCATGGCGATGGGCAAATGCTTGCCACGCAAGTGTGAGAGACAGAATCCAGATCCCTAGAACTCACATACATGCTGGGTGCATGTGGCCCCATCTGTAATCCCAGAGCTCAGAGTTGGGACAGGACACCCCCACAAGTGTCCCAGTATTTGAAGCAGTGGGCTCAGAGTTAGTAAGACATCATCTCTCCATATTTTAGGTGGAGAGAGATCAAAGGAGAAACATGGCATTAACCTCATGCATGCTCAAACATTTGCATGTACATGCTGTATACATACATGTGCACTCACGCATGTGAACATGCTCACATGAACACGTATACATACATGTGCACTCACACATGCTCACATGCTCACATGCATAATATACATACAGAAATTTGAAAAAGAATACAAGTAGGACACTAGAAAATTCTAGGGAAAGAGCCTCTGCGTCAGCAAGCATTTGGTGTGAGCCTCGCTCTGACACGGTGACCGGTGAGAGAAGGACGGGATGTCCCGGACTGACCTCTGCATTTTACTAGTGCAGTTCCCGCCCTGTGACATCTACTGAAATGGAGCTGAGCACACAACAGTGGCTCTTTAGCCCAAAGGAAGGCCTGATGCTGAATAAATAAACAAACACAGGACCTGGGAGACAGTGGACCAGGTCTCACCAAAGGGAAACTGATCGTCAGGGATACGGTCTAAGACTAGGGCATGAGCTGCAGAGAACCCAATGTGTGCACACCTCTGCACACCTCTGCACACCTCTGCACACCTCTGCACACCTCTGCACACCTCTGCAGTGATTCAGTCTGGGTGAGACAACAAAGTGCTACTCACCAGCCGCTTCTCTATGTTTGTTACGTACACACATCATGTATGACTTGTGAAGTGTTCTTTAAAAAAGTCGGCCCCAAAGAGAGGTCTTCTATCCCTAAGTGTAGGCGTGGGCTCTATAATGCTTTGGAATCTTTGAATTACTATGACTCTCGCCTCAGAGCTTATTTGCTCTGTAGAGTTAAAACAGAGCCAGTATTTTGGACAGACAGTGGACGTCGAAGTTTCTGACCCTTCACCTTAACTCCTCCTCGCTTTCAGCAATGACTCAGCACGCACTCTGGACTTTAAGAATGCAGTTAGAAAGGTTCCCAATGTCTTATTTAAAAAACATGATATTGTTCTGTAATTAAAGAGAGATTAAGTATGTGGTCTTCAACTAGGGAGCTGCTTTTATATGTACAGACACACACAAAAGACCTGAGCTCTTTCTAGGACCTCAGAGCCCAGAAGGGGGTTTCGGGGTGCCCAGGTTCGCACTGACTCAGGGAGTGTCTTCAGAATCAGTTCAAACTGTAACTAGCAGTCACCTGCAGGGTCCCCTTGGTCTGGACAACACCCTGACCGTTGCAGACCTGCAGCTTCTGGCCTGAGAATGTATGAAGGTAAGGAGGCCTGAGGCCAGAATTGGGGTAACGTTCAAAAAAAAAAAAGAAGTGTGTGAGAGGGTGTGGGAGAGGAGGAGCTGAGGAAATGGAAGATTGGGTGACAGCGTGTGACAGAGCGTGGGAGACGAGGACAGAGGAAGCTCTTCTGAGACACCAAGTCCTGCTTTGAGAGTTCTGGACCCGGGCTTCACTTTGGACTTGCCTCTTCTCCCTTCCCACTGCGGCACAGCAGCTCCAGGTCTCAGAGCAGCAGGCAGAACACTGACCTTCCTGTCCACAACGAGGGACAGGCCCAGAAGGCAGAGCTACAGAGGGACATCACATAAGGAAGCTCCACTATTTCTCCTCATCAGACCTTCAGTATTTTATTTGTTTAATTTTTGTTTTTTAGACAGGTTTTCACACTCTGTATCTCAGATGGCCTGGAAATCACTATGTAGCTCAGGCTAGCCTCAAACTTGTGGTCCTCCTAGCTCAGTCACCTGAGTGCTGGGATCACATGAGGAATTGGAGATGAAGTGAAGAGGATGGAAGGAGGCATGGCGTATGCAGGCAAGCCTCATCCCCATCGACCGCACTGCTCAGAGCTGCCCATCGGAGTGGAAGGGAGGGAACAGTAAACAAATCAAGGTGGAGTAGAGGCAGACTCACGTGCTGTGTTTTCACACCACTTCTCTCAAATCTTGCCCAAACATACAGAAAATACACAGTGACCAGAAACCATCAGACAGAAGGAGCCCAGGCAAGTCACAACTGTCTGTAGCGCTATGGGCACGCATACCTTCAGCTTTCAGGAACCAGCCGCTGGGGGCACCTTCTGTCAGCTTTGCTCCTGGCGGAAGCTCTAGCCGTAGCCCAAGCTGCAGAGCCTGGCCCGGATGCACTGTCACAGGGGGGAGGCTGATGTTTGGGGCGGACTTCGGCACTTTGGGCACTGTCTTCTGTGGCTCTCTAGGGAAGGAGCCGTCTACCACAGCACTGTCAGACTTGAAGACAGGGAGCTAGAAGGCCAGAGGACACATTACTAAAGCAGAAGCTCTTTTAGGGTCAAAAGCGAGGGAGCTTAGCCTTAGATCTGGACAGAAAAATGAAGTTCCCTATCAGTGAGATCAGCCACCTTTTAGTCTAAAGACTTTCCCCAAGCACAGACAAGCAGCCTGACTCAGCGGTCAGACACCCGAGGGCGCGGTGTAAAACTACCTGTCCCATGGTTTGCAAACGGCAGGAAATTAAAGCAACTCTATGAATTTAAGGACAGTGGTTAGGATACAGGGTCATAATGCTATTCTGAGGATTTAATTTAAAATAATTACCTTGCAAACACTACTTAGAAAAGAAAGCCAGCCTCTCCTCCCCCACACACCACCAGGTAGATAGTCAAAGGCAGTGGGAACAGACTTTCTCTTTGAAAACTGTTTTGAACTTGGCCAAATTTTCGCCAGTCCATCTCATTTTCAGAGTTTGGAGAGCTGGGACTTCTGAGGACAATTTGGTACTGGATTCACCACAGGAAACAAGACAGGAGGTAATACTCTAAGGCCACTGAATAAAACAACCAGTCTCTATGGCACACACATAGTGTGTATCATGACTTCTATCCATTTCAAAACAGACCCAAGGTTTCTGTTTTTATTAAAGATTCATCCAATTCTCTCCAAATTCCAGCATTTTCCTCAAATGCCTACAACAGATGGAACTTATATTTTAAGACTAACAGGAGATCCTCAGAGTAAGCCTTCTGGCCTAGTTATCCCAGAACACAACAGGGGTGCCCACTTCCGACTCTTTTTCCATGTGCCTAACACACATACCAGAGACAGACAGACAGATAGACAAAACTGCATCAAGGCTCTTAAACCTGCAGCCTTTAAGCTGTGCTGTAAGGAAACTTACCACAGAAACTGTTCTTGCTTCTAAATCCATCACTTTAATCTGGTGATTGTTAGTGTCTGCTACGTAGAGCAGCCGACCACGCTCACCGATACACAAGCCTCCCGGCTCATTAAAGGCCGACTCTGCAAAACTGGAACTGGCGTCATTCGCATCTCCAGTGCCCGCTAACGTTGTACAGACTTTTGTGTTTGGATCCACAACTTTAATCTAAGGAAAAAAAGAACAAACATTTCCCCTGTAGTCATTCCTGTTTACAGCAGTGCCAGGGAAACCAGGGCTCCCAACTGCCATTAGTATTCTCAAAAACAAGTCTCAAAGCAGGAGCTAGTTCCAGAAAATCCCAGTGTTGAATCATTTACATCACTGAAGGAGAGAGAATTTATCAGACATTTCATTCACATTATAAGATAACAGTTGCACTGTGTTTTGTTGTGAACCCGGTTAGCTCCGAGGGCCGCAGCACTGAGGCTGGCGCTGCTTTCTGTGTTTGGAGTGGCCCTGGGGGGAGGCGCGTGCAGCTCCAGCCCAGACTCACCTTGTGATTGTAGGAGTCGGCCACATAGAGCAGATGCCTCTTCTCGTCCCATGCCACCCCGAGTGGGTGCTGAAGCTTCGCACTGATGCCTGCTCCATCAACATCACCAAAAGCAAATAAATTCTTTTATTTTTTTTAGAGAGAAAGAAACAGCAGTTATTAACGTGAAAACTAAGATCCTGGTGTTTCTAAGGCTAGGGAAGCTCTGACTCTCCATGGCTGGGCTGGCATGTGATGGCAGGAGAGCACAGTGGCAGTCTGACTCTACGCTTGCTGCCATACTGTGTGGCTCGCTCACAGCAGCTCACATCCGCTGGTGCAGGGCACCTCCTACTCCACTGCCACAAGCCCAGCGCAACGGCTCTCCCTCCCTCCCCGGACGGTCCCCGGTGTAGTCAGGTGGGTGCCTTTCTATAACCACGCTCTCTGTTCCGACTGCGTATTGTCACAGGCCAGGCATGAACCCCTAAACTCCACGGGGGCTCACTCAGGGGTGCGCACAGCACACAGCAGCTTCCTTACCATGGGGTCTCGCTCTCCGCCAACGAGGTGTTTCACGGCTCCGTCTCTCAGCGAGACGGTCCTCACAGTGCTGCTCTCGCTGTCAGCCACAAAGAGGCAGCTCCAGGGCTCTTCTGGAGCGAGAGCGAGGCCTGACGGCTGGGCGAAGCCCGCCTTGTGAGGATATGCGTTGTTTCGGTTCTCTTCATTTCCACTTCCAGCAAAACGGAGGCAGGTTCCTTTCTTTAGGTCACTGAAAGACACGTTCATAGGTGGGGTCACAAGTCCTAAGGAGCATAAGTAACCAGCTGACAGTGACAGCAGTTAGACAGACTCACAGGGCCACTGCTGTGGCTATCCAGGCGTACCCTCTAGGGTGAGGCACAGGGCGTCCTCTCCCCTCCTTAGTATAATACTTAACTACTGACATCACTTTCTAATACCAGGTAAGAAATCCTTGACGCTGCAACAGTAATGGCCAGATTATGAGATAATAATGAGATGATTAATTCTCATTTTAACTTCTTAGTTTCATACAATATCAGGCTCTAGAAGATTAAACGATTATCTAGTTTTGGTTGTTTGAAATGTCTGTGTCTTCTATAAAACAGAGCCGACTGAAGGAAGCCAGGTCTCTCAGCATGAACATTTTAAGAAAATGACATAATGACTGCATTTGACTGTAAAAACCCCATTTTTTACACGCACTCGGAAACGTCTGCCTGAGGTGCAGCAGCACAGGGCATGGTGGTACACGATGGTAACAAACTCAGGGCAGCTGCGCTGCAGAGATCTGCGCAAAATGCTGAGAAGAACCCCCTGCTAATTCCTCTAACACAGAGAGGGTGACACCTTGATGTCTAAGTTTATGTCAAAACTATCATAAGGAAGACAAGGCACGGTAAGAAAGGGAGTGAGAGGCTGTGTGGACACCATCTCCCAATGGCACAGCACATGGAGGTCCAATGAGACCAGCACTCGGGACTGTACCTTCCCTACGCTAGAGTGGCACAAAGCAGGGTAAAGGAAGGACATGGGATGAGTGTGACCATTTCCCGGCCAGAGAAGAGCGTGCAGCACGTACACTGCACAGAAGAGGTCTAAACACGTTAGAGAAGCGGCCCGTGATAAAGAGAGGTGGTGAGCATTAGGGGCCAGCACTGCCTGCAAATCTCCATTAGATACTATCTTTGTAGCAACGCACCCACAGAATTAAGATGCAGATCGATATAAAGTGAGCAACCATTTTCCTATTATAAATAGCGACACCCTTCTGACCAGGAGACACAGGCGGCCCTGACAGCACACCCTAGCTGCTGTAACCACACTTCAGAGAAATCCTGGCACTACTGTCACTAGTGCCTCGTGTCTGGATGACAGCTATAGCCTCCTGAATTGAATCAGCTCACTCCCGTATTAAACCTTTCTAAACAGCAATTGGAATGTCCAAATCTCCTACAAGGACTCAGGTGAGGCAAGACCTGATGTTACTGACATCACTAGTATCAGCTCCACTTGGAAGACCTCTGCTACAGAAGTCCTCCATGACGCTTCAAAAGCCTTGGCTAAAGAGCTCAGCATGAAGGAGTGTGGATCATGGTTCTCAAGCTCCCTAATGCTGTGACCCTTTAATATACTTTTAATAACACCTTTCTGCTGTGGTGACTCCCAACCATAACTTATTTTTGTTGTTATTTTATAACTATATTACTGAGGTAAATTATGATGTAAATATCTGTTTTCTGATAGTCTTAGGTGACCCCTGTGAAAAGGGCATTCATTCAGTCTCAAAGGGATCACAATCCATAGATGAGAACCACTGTAACCACTGTTCAGGCGCACGACTGCCATAGCCCACTACACAACTGTGTTCCACAGCCTGCACACCTGAGGTCTTGGACTTGCTAGGCTGCTGTCCCTTTCTACAAACAAAGACAAGCAGAAGGAGCTGGGCAGTGGCGGTGCACACCTTGAATCCCAGCACTCAGGAGATAGAGGCAGGTGGATCGAGTAAGAGGCTAGCCTAGAGTACAGAGTGAGTCCTAGGATAGCCAGGGCTACACAGAGAAACTACATAAAAAACTAAAAACAAACAAACAAAAGGGAAGTGTCATGATAGCTTGTACCTACTTTCTATGATTACATAACAATTTTATGGCCTGTGATTGTGTCCTGGTCAGGTTTTTGTCAACTTGACACAAACTGGAGTCATCTGAGAAGCGGAAACTTCAATAGAGAAAACACCTCCATCCGACTGACCTGTGGACAAACTTGTGGTCACTTTCTTGACTGATGACTGACATGAAAGGGCCCAGCCCACTGTGGGCAGTACCAACCTGGACAAGTGGTCCTGGGTGTGTAAGAAAGCAAATGGACAAGCCTGTGAGCAGCACCAGTGGCCTCGCTCAGTGCCTTCTGCAGGCACAGGACAGATTTTCCGCCATTTGCTTATTAACTGCACTGTTATCTACAGACACAGCACCAGGCAGAGTGCACAGAAGAAAACGGAACCAGGCTCCTTTCTTTAAGTAGTCTCAGAGGAAGAAACAGTTAGAATCAGGCACGCACCAAGAGACAGAGAAGAGAGGACCAGAGAGAGTGCAGCTAGCCCTGCCTGAGGCCAAGGGAGGAGGAGCAGTCAGGAGACACTGTGTGGAGAAGTGCTGCTCCCATCCTCACATGCCCGACAGTGCATGGACCCATGTGCCAATGCTATCCTAACTCCTCCCTCACACAGCAATCCTGAGGTGACACAAACACGTACAATGATGGAATGGCAGAGGTAAGGGGGCTCACTCACTCACTCTCCTGTGCGTCCACAGTAAGGAGAGCTGGGAAGAGCAGCTCTGCCATGCAGCACTCAACCACCTGAAGGAGTGACTGCAGACACATGTGCTAGTTTTATGTTGTGAAGGATTAAGGCCCCACCTAGCATTTCTGGTTCTCTCTCTAGGCACTCAGAAAAATGGCTCCTCCCAGGCTCTTAAAAATTAGACGCAGCCACAGGCTTAACCAAGGCTGATGAAATACAAGTCCGAGTGACGTATATCATTTCTAAGCAGCAGCTTTGAGCGCCAGTTAGTGACTCACCACCTCCTCCTCTCTATCTCTGCCAGAAGAGCTGGCAGAGCTCCTGACAGCAGCTGCTTCCTTAGCCTGGGGAGCAGACCAGTGCTCCCCAGTGAATCCACTTGAGAGAGCAAGAAGCCTGCTCCACGCTCCTGTTGTGCCATGTGGCTGAGCACATCTGACAGGCACAGCACGTGCTGTGAGCGTGGTGACCTGGGCAGGGAAGCTGGGGGCTCCCAGGAGGATGGTTGTCCAGGACACAGCCACGTACCTTTTCTTTGGCAGTGTGCCAGAGTCCAGGAGGAAGGCCCATATCTGATGAGTCCCTGCCATGGCTATCCACAGGATGTCATTTCTTTGGACCTTTGAACCTTTATGAAAATAAGTAGCATGTATTATGTACATATCTGGTTAATATGATACTTTTTCAGGAACTGAAATCCATGGAGGATATTAATTTTTATGAGTCAGCTGTTTTAGAAAACGATTCCTCAGGGAGAGCTTGTCACTAGAGACTTACCTCCTCACCTGCAACAATTTTATGAGAACCCAAAGTTGTCATTTTTTTTAATTAAATGCAGTAAAGGGTGATAATTCAATACATGTTTACAATGTGTAATGACAAAATTAAATCAATTAGCATTTCCATTTCCTTAAACCAAATCCACACATTCTTAATAGCAGTATGTCAATCTGCATCTCTGGAATAATGTTTTTAAACACTGCTTAAAAATTCTTTTATGGGACACAAAAAATGGGCTGACATTCTTTAAGAAAACTCTGGCAATTTCCATGAAAGAAAGATGCTTTTAAGAGCAGCGTAGTAGCACACTCCTGGAGTCCCAGAGTCTGAGAGGCAGATTTCAGAGGAGTATGGTGGCCCATGCCTGCACTCCCGGAAGCAGTGGCAGGAAATGCCCAAGTTGGGAACCTGTGAGACTATAAAATTCCAGGCCAGCGTAAGTTACAGAGAACCAGTGTTAAAACAAAATAACAATAAAAAGAAGCTAAAGGAATGCGTCTTTTTATTACCAAAGGCATGGGATTTGACATTCAGACATGAAGAAGAACAGCCATTTAAAATATATTTGTCTAGTAGCTTATACTACTTACGGGATCGTGTCTATAGCAGTTTGCACATGTGTGTAGGCTAGAGGTCAACGTTGCATGCCTTCTTCAATCATGCTCTGCTCTGTGTGCTTAACAGATAGGGTTTCAGTGTACCTGGAGCTCACTGATTTGGCTAGACTGGCTAGCTACTAGAAAGTCCCAAGGGCCCTCTGTCTTAGCCTCCGAGGCTGGGCTACAGAGACAGGTACAGCCTCCGAGGCTGGGCTACAGAGACAGGTACAGCCTCCGAGGCTGGGATATAGAGACAGGTACAGCCTCCGAGGCTGGGCTACAGAGACAGGTACAGCCTCCGAGGCTGGGCTACAGAGAAAGGTACAGCCTCCGAGGCTGGGCTACAGAGACAGGTACAGCCTCCGAGGCTGGGCTACAGAGACAGGTACAGCCTCCGAGGCTGGGATATAGAGACAGGTACAGCCTCCGAGGCTGGGCTACAGAGACAGGTACAGCCTCCGAGGCTGGGCTACAGAGACAGGTACAGCCTCCGAGGCTGGGCTACAGAGACAGGTACAGCCTCCGAGGCTGGGCTATAGAGACAGGTACAGCCTCCGAGGCTGGGATATAGAGACAGGTACAGGCTCCGAGGCTGGGCTATAGAGACAGGTACAGCCTCCGAGGCTGGGATATAGAGACAGGTATAGCCTCCGAGGCTGGGCTACAGAGACAGGTACAGCCTCTGAGGCTGGGCTATAGAGACAGGTATAGCCTCCGAGGCTGGGCTTTTTACTGGGTACTCAAGACTGAGGTCAGATCCTCATGCTGCATGGCAAGCCCTTTAGCAAATGAGCCACTTCAGGCCTGGTTTTAAAAGCCTCCAAAGAGTTTAGCAGACCAAGAGTACAGTGTATTATAATATGCTGCTTATCACCATTAATTTTACCATTCTATTTTTAGACACTTAATGATACCACACTTATTATAAGAGGGGAAAGCTCTATTTCTCAGATTAATTTTGTTAACATATTTAATTTAATTAGGAGGTACTCTGAAATAACTGAGACATTTTAACTAAAGTAGTCTGGTGAGACATTATCTTATAGAGTTATTTGTAATTTCTTTAACTTCAAGTATTTTGTGATGAGAAGGGTATTCTTCCCTAATTAGTAATAAGTTTTAAATGTCTTTTAATTTAGTAACAACAGAAACCTACAATGATGATGGCTCTCAAGTTATCAAGGAGCTATAATTCCAAGCACTTTCCAAAACCCATTCCAGCTTTGGGAAAGGCCCATGACTAGGTACTGTGAGCAAGTCCAATTCCAGATGAGTCACCAAGCCCAGGGAAGTCAGCACGCCAGGTTACTAGCTAACAAAGGAAGGAACTGAACTCTGGGCCCAAGCCAGACCAAGAGACAAACAATGCCTCAGTCATGATGCGCTGACGCTTTCTGTCTCGAGTGCTATGCATGCAAAGTGTCTCAGTGTGCCTCCTTCGCACAGCCGTGCCTGTAGATGTAATGGTACGGAAAGGGACTCTGCTGTCCACGTTCTGGGGACTGAGTCTCCGCTTCATCACTTTCAAGGGAGATCAAAAGACCTGCACAATTAATTTTTAACACACATCGCTTCATCAGTTATTCTGGAGCAACTCTCTGGGACTGCTAAAATGACTATGTCATCTAAGCTAATAAAATATTCCATTATTTCAGATACAGTGACATTCAGATGAACACTGCTTACAGGCAGCAGCACTCAAATGTCAGCCATGATCATTATTTCATGAATCTGGATCTTACCTTTATAGCTTGTTGCATTAGGCAAGCATAAATAGATCTACAAGCTCAATAGCTCAGAGCAGATGGCACTAAGGGTAAAGAGTAGGACACAATGTCTCCCACACACACTTGTTAATTCGATACTAAGCACTGAACTACTACTGCACTACAACACGTGATATCCATGATGCACTCAGTTTACAACTGCTGTCTTGTGTGAAAGCCATCACACATCTATGATTATAATGGCACTGTCTAGGACCCAGGACCCACCAGTACAACAGAAACAACCCACGACGATCATATCAAACCCTGAGAATGAGTTCAAGTTTCTGACTAGATGATGGCATTATAAACTAAGGAAATGAACAACAGGGTAACAGAAAAGCTTCAGTAAGTAAAGTAAACAAAGGCGCGAGGGGGTGGCCCTTACTTTTACAATGTCTGGAATGTTTCCCACTTACAATTATCCAAAGCCTGTATTTATCGTAATGAGTTTAGACTAACACACAGAGAACTGCAAACAACTGCAGTTTGAAGCCCACTACTAAGCTTTCCTAATTCTCCCTCAAAGGAATTAAACTGAGCACCTGGGGTGGTGATGGCCTTTGAGATAAGAGAACTCGAAGCATCCTTTCCGTGACCGAGAGTCAAAGAGTTGAGGGCTTGAATCCTGGCTGCAATTTCTGCCCAGTGAGGCTGTGACTGTCCATGGTTAAAGATGACCAAGGGATGAGTCCAGGCTCTGGAAGCTAAGTACTGGCGTGTGCTGGGTCCTAGACAGCACCCGCAGGCTTTCAGCTCCTGCACAAGGTATGCTCCCTCCTCCCTCTCCTAGGATTCACCCTCAGCCCCTAGCATGGGTCCCTACCCAGCATGGCAAGTCTGTGGTATTGTCCTCCCAAATCACCACTCCGAAGGAGTGAGCCTCATCCCAAACCAGTTTTGCACATGAGATGGTACCAAGGTCATGCCAGAATGAATCCCTATTTTATTATTAATTACTTCTATTTCCTTTTCATATTTTAAAGACATCTAAGTGTAATTGGATTATGTGTCTGTGAATTTTACTTTGATTTTTCAGATAATTTACAGTGGGGTTGGGGTCTAACAGGACTAAGAATTCTCAAGTTACATATGAAAATGCAGCCATTCAGGGCCTCTTAATGTTTCTAGTCATAAAAACTAAGCAAGCTAAGACCCACAGAGAACCTATTTAATGTGATAGTGAACGCTTTCAAGATAACTGATAGTGACGGTCATATTTAATGATGAGACAGTATAAACATGCTCCTATCAACAGAAATGAGATAAAGACCTACCATTACCACTAGGTAGCTTGGGGAACAAAAGCAAAAAAAAAAAAAAAAATTAAGCAAAACCGCACGTATTAGCCGTGACATGATTGCATGTAAGACATGGCAGAATGAGCCGTGTTCTTAAGTAAGTTCAGCCAGGTTTGGTGCTCTCAGTAAGATAACTCACCAGCGATTGGGCTGGTCTGCAGTGGTGCTGGACACACTGTCGAGTAGGCGCACGCCTACCGAGATGCACGTCCTCTTCACCACTCACTGTATGGAACACTGAACAGCGGCCTCCATCATGCTGTCACCCTGACTGACTCTCTCATGGGCCATATACAATTCACGAGCAAATTCTGTTGGCTCTTCATTTAAAATGAATGAAGAATTTGATCAGAATGAAGAGTCTGAACCATTTTGACCTTGATCTCAGGCACCATCGGGGTGACTGAAGAATTCCATCTTAACTGATGCTACATTGCTGCTTTTGCTGGATATGGGCTCATGCTTGTGTTCCCCACACTCAGGAGGCAGAGGCAGGAAAATCACAGAGTTTGGGCCACACAGTCAGTTTCAAGCCAGTGTGTGCTACATAAGCAAGACCCTGACTCCAACAAAAGCAGACACGTGACCCAGGAGAGGTGAGCTGTTAGGACAGGTGAGTCAGGTGAATTTACTTTCTCCTTGGGAGGTTTTAGAGCCTGTTCTTGCAAAGGAGAGCTTGGTGCACCTCTCTCCAGTTCTCTAAGAAGGTCAGTATATATAGGTCAGGCGGTCTCTTGCACGTGCAGGATAAAAGTATGCTGTCACAAAGTTCAGGGGCTGGGCTGTTCTTGGCTCCTGTACACTGACCTCCTTTACAGCAGTGAGGTAAGGACAACATCAATTTAGGGTTTGGTCTTTGGAGCTTCTAAGAACCAACTAGCAGTGAGGGACAGCAAAAACATCACCAGAGCACATGCTATTGACTGTTGAGCCTAGGTGGTCCTATTACCATCATCTTCATTTTACAAAAGAACTAAAATCAGAGAGATTAAGGATTTGTTAAAATCTGCACAGGTAGACCTGAACTTGAGCTCATCTGCTCTAACTCCTTAGCACTGGGGAAGCAGGGAAGTGCGATGGAAGAGAGCTTGCCCTGTCTGTTTCTTTGCTTGGGCCTTTCCCTCCTCCCTGCATCTGCCTCTGGTCCTGTACTCAGCCTGTTGGGATAATACTTCTGCAGACTATATGAAGGTGTGTCTCTGTCCTTCCTTGCCTACCTAAAGCACCTTCTGATTGGTTCCATCAAGAGCTGAACAGCCAATAGCTAGCTAGGAGAGGATAGGTGGGAGTTCTGGGCAGAGGTAGGAACTCTGGGAAGGAATCAGGTGCAGGGAATTCACCAGGCAGACAGGGAGAAAAGCACAAGTGCTGGGACTGAAGGAGAGGTAGCAGGCCGGGCTATCTAAAGTATACAAGCTGGCTGAGAGATACCCGGCTAAGGCCAAAAGCTTCCATGATTAATAAGGTCTCCATGTCATGTCATTCCTTGGGTGGCTGGTGGGCAGACAGTCTGGCCGCACCAGCCAGTGTACCCAGGCTCATTATCATGTTGAGAGGCCACAGCTTCCTACTCCAAGACAAGAGACTGGTTTATTCCCTTTAATGTCTAAAAGGTTTTTAGAAGGTAAAACATAATTATCAACAAAGATTACTAAAATAGTTTAAAAATAGGAATAAGTTCAATAAAATAAATAAGAAAAACACTCCAGCTTTGAAAAAAACTGATGAGCACCCTTCTGCTGGCCTTTGTGAAATCTGTAGTGTAAACATGGGTTTCCACAATTCTGAAAGCTCTCATAAAGCTGCCCTGTGCCTCCAGGGAAAAGCAGTGATGTGTCGCCGCAGACTCCGGAGAAGACGGACTGCAGCTATGGTGTTAGGCGGGGCACAGGGGAGAAGCCCCATGCTGCTGTGAAGGACTCTGCTGGGGGAGCAGGGTGCGAGGTCTCCTCAATACTGTGGAGTGCCAAGGACGGCCAAGTGCAAAGGACTAAACAGCAAAGGTCTGTTCTAGAGGCAAGCATACAGACAGCCATGATATGGCTCTGTGTACTGGGACGACAGAACTGAACCCTGAGGGTAAAGACTGCCACCAAGAAGACAGACCCAGGCAGCTAGCTACACCCCACTGCCCACCAGCCATTCAACCAGCCCAACTAGAAGACCTGGAAGGCTTCTAAGCACATAGTAATCTTCATAATAAGAAAACCCAGCCATGCAGCTTCCCCAGCATTACACAGTATTACTTATCTCAGCCTTTACAGTTAGTTCTATTCAAGATGAAGGACGTAGTTAGTGAGAAGACAAACATGAAAGCAAACAGAGGAGAAGAGAAAGAAGAGGCGATGTGGATGACCACAACATCCATCTTTGAAGCACAAAATTCAAAAGTATTGGGCTGATACTCCGACTTAGTCTGTTATGGACAGAGAAGAGGGAAACTTCTGTAGAGACAGAACCTGAAACCAAGAGCAAAGCAGAAACACCATTTTTCTTTAAAGGCATGATACTAAAAATGAAGAACCCTTCAAAACAGGGCCATCTTCTGACACAGTCAAGGAAAGGATCAGTCTCCCTGGGGGCGGATCAAGAGGAATTACTGCAGCAGGAAAGGGAAGTGAAGGAAGGAGAGAATGTGCCAAGGCTCTGGGACATAACCCTGAGGAAGGTGAGCTCAGTCTCTGGAGGTTCAGAAAAGCAGGAACGAAAAGTGAGGATGTGTGGAGACCCCAGAGGATTCCTTGAAAACAATGAAGGAGGAAGACATCACCACACCACAGCAGTCCAGATGGGGTAACTCAGGATCAACTGCTAAATGGCTGACACCAAAAGCAAAGGCTTGGAAGCAACCAAAGAAAAACATACTTTACATCTAAAAATCAAGAGAACAATGAGCAGCCGGCTCGGAAACTATGTATCAACCCAAGGTAAGTTACCTATTAAGCCAAAGAATCCTCTGAAAGGAAGGGTCAACATTTTCTCAGCTCAGAAAAGGGCAAGAAGTCAGCATAACTGGTGTGGTGGTTTAAATATGCTTGGCCCAGGGAGTGGTCCTATTGGGAAGTGTGTCACTGTGTAGGTGGGCTTTGAGGGCTTCTCCTAATGCTCGAGCTCTGCCCAGTACAGAGAAGCCAGTCTCCTTTTGACTGCCTTCGGATCAAGATGTAGGGCTCTTGGCTCCTCCAGCACACGTTTGCCTGCACACTGCCATGCTTCCCACCGTGATGATAATGGACTCAACCTCTGAAACTACAAGTCAGCCCCAGTTAAACACTGTCCCTTATAAGAGATGCTTTGATCATAGTGTCTCTTCACAACAATAAAACCCAAACTAAGACAACTTGTTTAAAAGAAATTTGAACTAAACAGGCAGGAACAATGATTCAAGTCCATGCTTGGGACTGAAGAAAACAGCCACTTGGAGAAAAATGGCAATCAATTTCATTCCTATGTTGTGGTTTGCCCTGGAGTTATCTGTATTTTGATACTAATTCCACTGCCTCAAGGACAGCAATCTAGTCATGTACACAGGAATTAGGTGACTTCACCAGAACCTCCCCAATGAATTTGTAAAATACAGGGTGAGGGGCAGGTACAGGATAGAAGGAGGCCTGTCATTGGAGGAGAAGGAAGGATGGGTGGGAGAGAAGTTTGAAGGAAGAGGAAGAGACTGGAACGGAAGGAGAAAAGACAGGAGGGAGAGGGCGAGAAGCCATGGCAGGTGGCATTAAGATTCCACTCTATATATTTACAAGTCGATTTATGTTCATAAGGGATGGATGGTACTGGGTGGGCTCTGCATGTTTAGGTGGCCAATTATATCTTATCAATTGGATCTAAGGTTATTGAGTTGTGTGGTCTTTCATGTGTACCAATTTAAGTGTAAGAAAGTGTGGGGTGGCTGGTCTGGGCCACCATGGAGTTGGGATGTGTTTCTGGCATGGAAACCACCTTGGGTACTAGATAGGTAGAGATACTGCTGCCAGGCTCAGAGAGCCTGACCTAGGGATAAAAGACAACCCTACTTATTTTATTTTTTATATTTTTACAATAACACTCCTAGGCATTCACCCAAGAGAAGCAAATGAATGATCACCACAAACAGAAGCCGCAAACATTAGTGGAAGTGGTACGTTATTTAAAACTTTTAGCAACCAGAGACGCTGAGGTGAGCCACACAACGGACGACTCTCAGCAAGGAACAGCCAACTACACAGGGGTCATGAAAGCACCACCCCTCCCGTGGAAGTCAGTCACAAAGAGCTTGGGAGGAATACAAAACCATTGCTGCCCGCGGCTAGTGAATGTGTGGTGACGTGGGGAGACTGAGCAAAGAGGAAACTCTGGGGTGACCCTGACTGTGGTCAGAGTTGCAGGATTGTCTGTACACACTTTTAAAAAAACACACATCTATAGAGCAAGAATAAAATTTGCTATTTCTACATTTTACCTCATTAACTTGAAACAGGATAGTAAAAATATTCTGACAGAGAAGCTTCCTCCTGCGATTAATGGGAACTAGCATAGAGCACTGAAACAATATGCAGAGTAAGAGACTTAGGAGCTCTTGGTCCTGAATACGTTCTTCATTGAGACCTTCCCTTCAGGCCTCAGAGATCCTGCAGAGGAGAGGTGGAAAGATTGTAAGAGCCAGAGGGGAGGGAGGGATGGAGGGAAGGATGGGGGGTGGATGGCTCTAGGGCACACTGTCCTCCTCACACAACAGGGCTGTGCACATAGGAACTCACAGGGGCAGTGGCAGAACAGGACTGTACAGGTTCAAACCAGATGGGGCCCAGCACTGAGTGGGAAGCAGACTTGGGGCTCCCACCCCTAACTAAGAAGCTATCTGCAACTGACACTTGCTAAGGAAAAGTCAGTTTTCGCCAATGGACTCTCACTAGATATACAAACCACACTTGAGGGTGGGCCCCATGCCCAGCAACAGATGCCCAACACAAACCATCCCAATGGTTTACAGACGCCTTATGTCTCATTTTGTTTTGTTTGGGTTTTTTTTTTTCTTTTCGTCTTATTAGTCTTTTGTTTATATAACATGATTTCTGATTTTGTGGTTTATTAATATGATTGTGTGTGTGTGTGTGTGTGTGTGTGTGTGTGTGTGTGTGTTGTTGTTGACCTGCTTGTTTTTTAAAGTAAAAAAAGAAAGGGAATGGAGAGCTGGGGAGGACCTAGGAGAAGTTGGGAGAGGAGGAAGCATGGTCCGAGTATATTATATGAAAAAAATTCAATTAAGTTATTATATAAAAAGAATCTATCAAATTTTCAAAAGTACAACTGTCTTTCAAAATAAAAGTACACGGGTCACAATGCATAAATCCCTTTAAACATGCCTGCATCAGTGGATTACATTTAAAACAAAAATGTTTCCTGGTATTTTAGAGCTGTCATGTGATAGATCATCTAAGCATGTAAGTGCGAAACTGTATTTTGTCTACAGACTCTCAGCTGAGCACATTCATGCTGGATTCCAACCATTAAAGGAGATGTAAGAAAAGGGGGTTTGTATCAAGGGAAGATGCTGATTGGAGTCAAGGAAGGTTAATGGGATTTAAGCACAGAATCCTTTCTAGAACTGATTCTGACAGGGACCAAATGAAGCACTCAGGTTGGCAGGCCTGACCTCTCTGATAAAGTGCTTTATATGCTATTGTCTGGCGTCAGCAGAGTCAAGAGAGAAGAGAAACACCTTTTTAAAAATAAGTTGGTAAAAGATGAATCTATCATAGACACCACTATCTCAGAGAGAAGTTATCATATTAAAGGTGATAAGGTGGAATTTACTTCTGCAAAATTATGTTTACTTGATTGCAGCAGGTGCACAATTAAGTCAAATGTACATAGCCATTTAAAATACACGTTTACAATTACAAATGTATTTAGAATAACTAAGCATTTTTCAGTCTATTTCTTTTCTTTTTCTGTATGTGCTCTGTCTGCATGTATACCTACATCCAGAAGAGGGTATCAAATCTTTTTTATAGATGGTTGTGAGCCACCGTGTGGTTGCTGGGAATTGAACTCAGAACCTCTGGAAGAGCAGTCAGTGCTCTTAACCGCTGAGCCATCTCTCCAGCCCCTTAAGTCTTTTTTCCCTAAGCTGAAATTCTCAGTCAAGTACACATTCAGCAGTTATCATCTGTTACTTGCCATTCTTTTTGTTTACCTATACATGTGATAGAGAAATGTAACTAAGTAAATCCTGTCTGCACATGCATGTACACACCTGTCTGCACATGCATGTACACACCCGAGGAACAGCATCATCTGGAGACTCTAAGCATGCCTCTATGATCACAAGTTCCCTCTCCTTTCAGAAGTCGCCAGTGTAGAATTTTATCTTTTTCATTTATTTCTCTTAAGTGTAAATCTGTGTGGGTGCATCTCCTGATGCTTCATGTATCTTCATGTAACTTCTACACAAAACTCAACAGAGGTTCCTTTCTTACACTCCTGATACTTATCTATATATAGTTCTGGGTAGCTGTGTTCCATTGATGTATACTGGATAGAATACACCATTTAAAGATACTACAAAGCAACCCATTTTTCATGTTTTCTTCCTGATAATTCTGTCTTCTCACTTTCATGAATTATGATAGAATTTAACAAAGTTTTATAACATTTCTGAAGCATTAGAAAAAGAGCTTAAGAAGCTCTTTCCTGGGCTGCTGAAGCATCCAAGTATTTACTCCAGCATCTGCTTGAGCGGTTACGTGCGTGACCTTATAATTGAAATAGACACACAGTACTGAAATAGGAATGGAAAGACTGTTCACACTTTGAGTAGAAGAACACTTTAAAAGAAGATACAATAGAGGCAAGTAGCTAAGTCAAGTGCCGAATATGTGGAAATGTAATTATTTTCAGCCCTCATATTTATTTCTTTACATGTATTCAAAAACTCTCACCATGCTTTGAGAAAATAAAAATGATTTATCTGAGGTGGGGGAAAAAAAAGCCAGAAGAAACTGCTTGAAGAAAAAGCCCTATTTTCACACAGGAGACTGGCTAGCTGGATATGGTGGTACACAGCTACAAACACAAGCACCCCATGCTAAGGTAGCTTGGTTACATATAAGTACTTGGTGAAATGGGGTCTTAAAACCCAACTACAACAAAAAAAGAAACTGACTTTGAATTGTATGTTTTGTTTCTTAAAATACGGATATTTTATAAGTCATCAATTTTTTTTTTTTTTTGGACTATCTAGATTAGCAGTTCTCAACCTGTGGGTAGTGATATCTGCATATGGGATATTTACATTAGAAGTCATGACAGTAGCAGAATTACAGTCGAGAAGTAGCTACAAAAGCAATGTTATAGTTGGGAGTCATCACAATACGAGGAACCGTATTAAAGCATTGGGAAGGTTGAGAACCGCTGGGCCAGATCGACAATTAGGCTCAACCGGCTCTGAAAAGACATAGTCTACTAAATTCCATCTTCTTCAGTTTCACAAATGATCCCTGGAGCTTACAACAAAACAAAGAAACAATCTTAATGACATAAAACTTAGAATAAGAAAGTTAAAGACCAATAAGAATACAAAAGAAAGGTTAGGACTCTAAAGTAATTCAAAGCTTTAGTTATGAAGATGTTTTGGGTAACATATCACTTTGCAAGTCTTTTAAAAATTCAAACAATTGTCCCAAATTTTAATTAAGATTTCTGGGGCTCCTCAGCAATTTTAATAAAGTCTACACACCAAAGACTTAGTATAGATACCCAGATTAGCTAGTTCATAGATAACTCTAGAAATAGTGTGACCACTGAGAACAGGTCCTTCAGGCAGCATTCGAACCACACTTTCTGGGCAGCCAACACTTAAGTGCATTCAAGACTACTTCTCTTGCCCATTTTCTGGAGTGACATATGCCAATTTTACTGTTCTATTGCTGTGAAGAGGCACTGTGACCAAAGTAACTTAAAGAAGGAATTTATTGAGGGGAGGGGGCCTTGCTTACAGTTTCAGAAGATTAAAGTTCATGATCATCATAGCAGGTACACAGCAGAGGCAGACAGGAATGGTGCTGAATCAGTAACTGGGTATTTGCATTTGATCCATAAGCAAGAGGCAGAAAGAGAGAGACAGACAGACAGAAAGAGACATACAGAGAGAGAGAGAGAGAGAGAGAGAGAGAGAGCAGGGAGAAAGAGAGAGAGAGAGAGAGAGAGAGAGAGAGAGAGAGAGAGAGAGAGAGAGAAGAGAGAACGAGAGAACAAGAACTAAGTGGGAAGGACATGGGCTTTTGAAATCTCAAACCCTACCCCCATTGACACCTCCTCCAACAAGACCACAGCTCCTAATCCTTCCCAAACAGTTCTACCCACAAGGAACCAAACATTCAGGTGCGACTTTATGAAGCCTTTCTCATTCAAACCACTACAAGATGTTCACAGAATTTGGTTAAATGCAGAGAGAGACATGAGCTGAGTTAAAGCAGGACTTGAAAACTAGGGTTAATAAAGATGTGTCTCTTCAAAAGCAGATCCCTTAACTTAGAACCTAACAATACTTGTCAGTAAAGTTAGGATTTCTCTTAGGAGTAAGATGGATGTATTCTCAACACAGAGATAAACAACCAGCAGTACCATGAGGAGTAACTGGGAAGCTTTCAGCCTGGATGAAACTTTAAATACTCCTTGGCCATTATGTATGTCTAACTCAATAAATACTGTCATTTCAAGCATAATTTTAAGCAAAGCAAATTTTGATAGAAATGCTGTAAGTTGAACATTTCTGGTTCTGTATTTATCTTTCACTTTATAAGTAATATGAAATAAATATGCACATCTAAATGTAAATGAGTATTATATATATTTATCAGAATCACGCTTTCCACAGACTCATGGTGGGTAAAGCATGGATCCCTGTCGTCTGACTTTTAACTTTTGCCTGTGTGACTCGTGTTTCTGTTGACCCCACTAACCTTACATATAAAGCATAGTTTCCCCTCTCTTCAGAGATGGCACTGACATAGTAGAGCAAGAATTCTCAGAATACGCCAAGAAGATCACAGAGACCACTTAGTTTCAAATTCCAGTTCCCATGGACTCTACTCTTTCTATGTCTGATACTGGATACAGACAAAAACCTCAGCACTGAGGACCGATGATGAGACACTGGTGTTTCTTTACTATGTTCATACAGCAACGTGACACAAAGACAGCATGTCTCATCTGTTATCAGCGACTGCCTGACTCTTTAGGGTAACATTTTTTAATTAATCAAAAGATGCTATCCTATTTCCACATTTGGACATTTTTTAAGAGTGAAGAAGATAAGGTAGTTTTCTCTTCCACATCTGTTTCTCTTTCACTTAGAGTAAGGTTATTAAATGATAGGTAGCCATGAATAATCTTTGTGGTTTCTGAAACCACAACCCTGTCAGTTTAAGAATAATGATAAATACACCAATTAGAAGATTCAGTCAGAAGAAACTGTTTAAATTAGAGCTTAGTGCACACTGAGCACCAATACAGGAGCGAGCCAGCTAACCAGCCATGTTTATCGTTTTTTGTAAAATATAATGTAATGTTATAGATAATGTATTCTATTTGCATATATTATGGCTGCCTTTGCTCTCCAAGCCTTACGTACAAATATATAAAACAAGATACATAATTAACATTTCAAGAATATTTTAATTAAAAAATTGGAAAAGAGTTTTTCTTGTTTTTCTTTTCTTATCTTTTCATTTCCTTTTTTTTTTTTGCTTTGCTTTGCTTTGGTTTCTTTTTGTTTGGTTGGTTTGAAACAGGCTTTCTCGGTGTAGCTCTGGCAGTCCTGGAACTCACTTGGTAGACCAGCCTGACCTCAAACCCAGAGATCTGCCTGCCTTTTTCTTCAGAGTGGGATTAAAGGCATGTGCCACAAGTGCCCACACAAAAGAACTTGTTAAAGATCCTATGTTTACGAGCAGCATGTGCTGGCACTTGGTGTTCAGCTGCATACCTGAGGTCCCAAGTGCAACGTCCCACGGGGAGCTGATGGGCTGCTTGTCTCCCTCCTCACCGCCTTCCGTATCTGTCCCTTGAACACCGATGCCAGCTACAGTGCTCACCTTCTCAGCTTCTAAGTCTATCTACAAAAAATTCAGTACATCATTTATTTAATGCATGTTACTTTTGCTTTCAATATGCGAACAGTTCAACAGAACATACAGAGTGTTTGAAACACAATGTCTTAGAAGGCTAGTTACAGATGACTTGTCATGCACATATTCAATTTGTTCCTCTCATTCTAGTAGTAAAAAGGAATGAATTACCCACATACTACCTCACAGAGGAACTTACAATATCAAGCAAGATTGAAGAAGAAATCATCTATTACAGGACTCTTCTGTACTCGTGTGAAAAGCCCAGTAAGGGCCTATCAATAGGCAACTGATTACCTAAAAATGGGAAAGGTAATTATCTTTGTGTGACAATTCTTATTTTGGAGCTAAAATATTCTAAAAACACTGTAAAGTTATGACTGCAAAGCCTGCTAAACTGATTGGAAACTAGTGAGTTCTATATTCAATGGTGAACTTCCTAGTATGTGCCACGTTAAAGTCACTAAGATGACCATGTGTACAGGACAGTGATACTTAGGGTCATACACAGATAACATATTAAAGTGGTTATCTACAGTTGGCTCAGGTGAGGAAATGCATGGCCCGTGGAGTGAGGAAAGGAGACATGAGATCTATAGGTTAGTAAAAAAAAAACACTCTAGACAAAGGGAGGGCGTACGTGGAGCGATGATGTTTTTGTGTGTGAATGTAAGAGGGTAATGAGCTTAGACCTCTGCAAACACGATCTTCAAAATAAAATACAGTAACTCTTTGTGCGGAAGAAAAAGGAAGGAACAACACACTTAAGTCACGTCACTCAGAATGGACCCTGACTGTAGAAACCCAGTACTTGTGTGGTCACATTACTTCAATGAACAGGCATGAATGCAGCACCTTGTCCAACACTCGAAAACTGCAAGTTGTGAAGCAGGAGAACAGGGCACAAGTCATGAAGGACAAGCATTTCTGAGGTTGGTCTCTCTACTGCAGTGAATCATCAGACATCTATAACTGACAATTACAGAAATAACTCCCAGAGAAAACTACTCTTTATCCATTCTTCAGCTGAGGGACATCTAGGTTCACAGTTTCTGACTATTAGGAATAAAGCTGCTATGAACATAGTTGAGCACATGTCTTTGTGGGATGTTGGAGCATCTTTTGGATACATGCTTAGGAGTGGTATAGCTGAGTTTGAGGTAAAACTATTCCCAGTTTTCTGAGAAACTACCAAATTGATTTCCAAAGTGGTTGTATAAGTTTGTACTTCCACCAGCAAAGGAGAAGTTTTCCCTTTGCTACACATCCTCGTCAATGTCTGCTGTCCCTTGAGTTTCTGATCTTAGCCATTCTGACTGGTGTGAGGTGGAATCTCAGAGCTGTTTTGATTTGCATTTCCCTGATGACTGAGGGCTGTGAACATTTCTTTAGGTGCTTCTCAGCCCTTCAAGATTCCTCTGTTGAGCATTCCCTGCTTTGTTCTATACCCCATTTGGGTTGTTGATGTCTAATTTCTTGGCATTTTGGAAATTTTGAATATTAGCCCTCTGTCAGATGTAGGGTTGGTTAAGATCCATACCCGATCTGTAGGTTGCCATTTTGTCCTATTGACAGTGTCTTTTACCTTATAGAAGCTTTTCAATTTTATGAAGTCACATTTATCAATTGTTGAACTTAGAGCCTGGGCCATTGGTGAACACTCAGAAGTTGTCTTCTGTACCAATGCATTCGAGGCTCTTCCCCACTTTGTCTTTTATGAGCTACACTGTATCCAGTTTTATGCTAGAGTTCTTGATCCCAGTGGACTTGAGTTTTGTGTAGGGTAACATGAATCAATTCATTCTTCTACATGCAGAGATCCAGCTAAACTAGCACCATCTGTTAAAGACTCTTTGTTTGACTTCCTTATCAAAAATCAAGTGTCCAGGACTTGGGGATTTAGCTCAGTGGTAGAGCGCTTGCCTAGCAAGCACAAGGCCCTGGGTTCAGTCCCCAGCTCCAAAAAAAAAGAAAAAAGAAAAAAAAAATCAAGTGTCCATAGCTGTGTGAGTTTGTTTCTGGTTCTATGATCTGATTCCATTGATCAATGTTTCTGTTTCTGTACCAACACTATGCAAGTTTTTGTTTGTTTTTTGTTTTTGTTTTTTTATCACTATTGCTCTATAGCACAGCTTGAGGTCAGGGATGGTGATTCCTCCCAAAGTTCTTTTATTGTTCAAAATTGTTTTGGCTATCCTGGGGTTTTTGTTTTTCCATATGAAACTGAGTATTGTTCTGTCAAGGTCCATAAAAAATTAGGGTGCAATTTTGATGGGAATTGCACTGAATCTGTAGACTGCTTTTGGTAAGATGGCCATTTTCACTACGTTAATCCTACCTATCCATGAGCATGGGGGATCTTTCCGTCTTCTGAGATCTTCTTCAATTTCTTTCTTCAGGGACTTGAAGTTCTTGTCATACAGATCTTTTACTTGCTTGGGGAGCAGAGACTGAGGTAATGTCCAACCAATAACCAGCCCAACTTGAAACCCATCCTGTGGGCAAGCACCAATCCCTAACACTATTAATGATGCTCTATTATGCTTGCAGACAGGGACACATTGTCTTCTGAGGGGCTCCACCCAGCAGCTGATTCAAACAGATACAGACACCCACAGCCAAACAATGGATGGAGCTTGGGAACTCTTATAGAAGAATAGGGGGAAGGATTACAGGCCCGGAAGGGAATAGGAACCCCACAGGAAGACCAACTGACCCTTGGGGCTCTCAGAGTCTGAACCAACAACCAAAGAACATAGATGGGCTGGACCTAGGCCTCCCCATACATATGTAGAAGATATGCAGCTTGGACTTCATGTGGGTCCCAAACAACTGGAGGGGGTGGAGGGGCTATCCCAAAAGCTGTTGCTTATAAGTGGAATTTGTTCTTGTAGCTAGGTTGTCTTGTCTGGCCTCTGTGGGAGAGGAAGAGCCTAGCCTCACAGAGACTTGAAGTGCCAGGGTTGAGGTATACCCAGGGGGAACCCCCCATCCACTTAGAGGATAAGTGGGGGGAGGACGGAGGTGGGGGAAGGATTATGGAAAGGGTGACCGGGAATGGGGCAGTGAGCAGGATGTAAAGTGAATAAGTAAAAAATTAATTAATTAATTAATTAATTAATTAAATTTAAAAAATTATTTAGAAGAACCAACTTTTAAGAGCCCAGTACAGGGGTTGGGGATTTAGCTCAGTGGTAGAGTGCTTGCCTAGCAAGCGCAAGGCCCTGGGTTCGGTCCCCAGCTCCGAAAAAAAGAAAAAAAAAGAGCCCAGTAATTAAAACCATACCATTTTTCCATAACCGACACACGGCAATGTTAACAAAGTTCTGCATAAATTAGGTTTAGTATCCAAATAAGTGTCCTCCCTATCTTGGCAACAGTATATCAGCATATTTAAGTATCTAGAAGTTCCCAAGACTAACAAACAAACAACAACAAAAAACCCCACATCTTCTTTAATTCTTTAAGTCACAATATATATTTATAAAAATAAATCCACAAAAAATGTTTCATTAAATATATATAACTTGTAATATACTTACTTAACGAATATCTATTGGATATTTAACAGGCCAGATCCTACTCGGCAGCAAAGAAAATACAATACCTTTACTAAGATTTTATCACATTCTAGATACATCCTTGCTATTATATGTGCACTGTGTGATGACTGTCAAGTACAGACAAATGTCAGTGTTGAATAAAAGTGAAGTACTGGACGCACTGTGATTACCTAACAAGGGAGATCATATGCACTTTGGTTAGTTATTGTTCAAGTTGACAATAATTAACAATCAGTAGACTGTAGTCAAAATCAGTATTGGTAGGAAATGTTTAAGAGAATTAGGTTTATCTATAATGGAATATGACAGTCATATCATTCCTGTGACTAAGACAGAATAAATGAAGCATACAAAACACTTTTAATAAATTCCATTTGTTTAAAAAATTCTCTAGAAATAGTCTTTGAAGTCCAACTTTGTATAAGAGTATATTGACAGGGAATTTCTCTGAAACCTTAATGCATCTTTTTTCCTTCCCTTCCTCCCTTCCTCCTACCCTTTCTTGTCCTTAATACAGGTCTCATGTAGGCCAGCCTGGCCTCCGACTTGTATGTAACCAAGGATGACCCTGGACTCCTGATAAACATCAGGGTATCTTGACTATAACTATTAAAACTTTAACTTAGACTGGAGATTACCTTTCTTATAAGGTGGTTTTCGGTGTCGGCCACATAGATGACATTATCTGCGATAGCTACACCCTGTGGAGAATGAAAAGACGACTCTGAAAACACCCCATCTTTCCTTCCAGGATTAGGTCCTAAAAGACAAGACAGTCATGAGATTTTTTTTCACATTAAAAAAGAAACTCAAAATAATATCTTCCAAATAAATGATTTTAAAATTTGCATTTAATGCTGGGATCTTTTAAAAATAAATAACATAGTATTTCAGTATTTTTATTTTAAAATGAAAATGTGGGGCTGGACAGATGGCCCAGCAGTTAGAGTGTTGGCTCCTTCTCTAGAGGACTGAGTTCACCCTCATGGCAGCTCAGGAACACTAGTCCTGGAGGACATGATGCCCTCTTCTGGCCTTCGAGGATACTACACAAGTATAGTGCGGGCAAAACATCATACACGTAAAAAATTAAATAATTAAAAGAATTTTAAAATGAAAACGTTTGCTATTTTCCTCTCTTTCTGTTTCTATCTACTTTGGGTAATGACAGGGCTTATACTGTAATAGTTCTTAGTGCACTTCAGTAGCATATACAGCAGAAAATAATTTTGAAAGCTTTTTAAAGACCTGTTACCTATACTAGAAAGTTAAAAATAACTTTAACCGTACAGCAGCTAAAAGGATAATTTTTAAACCTGACTTATTTTACACGTGTGCTGCCTGCATGCGTGTGTGACAAGCACCATGGGTGCTGATCCCCACAGAGGTCAGAAGCCAGCATCAGAGCTCCTGGAATCACTGACCCAGGCCCTCTGAAAGAGCAAGTGCCCCTAACCGCCAGGCCATCTCTCTAGCCCCAAAAGGGATGATTTTTTTAAAAACAATTTTGGACAACAGACTAATCTGACTATAAAATGAAATTATACATACATTCCTTCCCTAGAAAAATACTCATAGTTGAACTATTATAAATAGTCCTACACCTTGAGAGCCATCCTGTCTTCTTAAGACAAGAAGCCCAGGGTGACACTCCCTCCGACTGGCTCAGTCACTAAGCAGTGCATACTCTAAGACAGACAGAGTCACCCAGGCCTAATGGATGGCCTCTCAAGTTTTGGAACAGCCTAGCTCCAAGAAGGCACAGCTTGACACAGTCAGTACAACTGCTGCTCCTCAGGCCTCTGGGGCAGCACTCAGAAACTGCTTTGCAAACACCCACTGTCTTACACAGTAGGAAGAGGGCTAGGGAATGCATGCAGGTGCCATGAACTCCCAGCTCTAACTTTCTCCAGTTGGAGGTCTGAGTACGTGCTTATATCTTAGTTTTACTTCTGTAAAGTAGAACTGATAATACCTAATAATACCCTGATTAAAGTCCTGTAGGGATGAAGACAAGGAAATGCAGGCGGTGTGCTTAGAAGGAAGCCAGGGATGTGGTTTGCCCCGCTACTGTTACTACGATTGCTGATGCAGAGAAGAATAAGGGGATGGGGAAGAGCTCTATGGTAGCTGAGACCTGAAAATGCTGAGCAGAGCAACCATCTGAATCTCCACGAGACACTACCAGAGGAACACGCCTGAGCAACCTGACAATACTATACTACCCCTGACGAAATCTGATAGGTCCTAGGAAATCAGTATTTCCTGAAAATATGTGACCAAAAAATTCTATTGTAAAACTTAGGGAGACTAGCAAGTTGGCTCTACAAGTAAAAGAGCTTGCTCCCAAGCCTGACAACCAGAGTCTGACTCTAACCTATAACGGTGGAAGGAAAGAGCTGACTCCTAAGAGCTGTCCCGACTTCTATGCAGGAAGACACAAGCACCCTTCTACTCCCCAACACACAACAAACAAACAAACAAACAACAAATAATATTAGGTGGGTGTGGTGGCATATGCTTGTAATCTTAACACTTTGGACGCAGGAAGATTGCTGTGAATTCAGTAAGTCTGGGATACAGTGAGGTCCAGGCCAGCCTGAGACAGAGACAGAGGCTCTGTCTAAAGACCACCAAGTTAAAGAAGATACTAAGAGTTAGCAGTATTTTTAGAGGCATACTTGAAAATACCATTTGCTGTTGTTTTTTGTTTAAAAAGAATATTGTGGGCTGGAGAGATGGCTCGGGGGTTAAGAGCACTGACTGCTCTTTCAAAGGCCCGGAGTTCAAATCCCAGCAACCACATGGTGGCTCACAACCATCTGTAATGGGATCCGATGCCCTCTTCTGGTGTGTCTGAAGACAGTGACAGTGTACTCATATACATAAGAATATTGTTAGGCTGGGCATGGTGACACATTCCCTTAATCCCAGCTCAAGAGGCAGAGGCAGAGGCAGAGGCAGGTGGATCTCTCTGAGCTCCAGAGCAGCCTGAACTACACAGAGTGTTACAGGACAAGTAGAAGTGTATATAAGACCCTGTTAAAAAGAAGAGCACTTACCTACATCACTCTGAATGTTACAGCAATTAAAATCTGGGTGGGAAGATGGCTCCTCGGGTAATGATGTGCAATCACAAGGATCTGTGTTTGGACTGCCAGCATACACAAGAAGCCAACCACGGCAAAACATGCCCTTACTCCCGGGAAGCAAGTCTATGTGAGCTGAGGCAGTCTGATCTACAGAGACCACCTAGGACTTCACAGTTACCCTATCTTAATAAGAGTGACAGCAACACAACGTGGTGCAAAGCAAGCAAATCTCTGGAGTTCAGTGGGCAGCAAACCAGGCCACACCAATCAGCTTCATGTTCACTGAAGACCCTGTTTCCAAGGATAAGGCGGAAAGCAATGGAGGAAGACACACGGTGTCACCTCTGGCTTCTGTGCATTTGTTAGCACACAGGCTCACATAGCATGCATAGACCGCACACACCAAAACCACAAAACTAAAATTCCAAGACATTTTTCGAGTAACAATTGTCATAACTGTTCAAATTGAAAATACCATGTAGCCCAAACCAAAAACTAAAAGCTTCACACAACAACGCATACTCCAACAAAAACCATAAACAATGACACGAGAGATGAGAACATCTTAGCACACACGATGAGCAGTGGCTTGAGATGCCGTTTAATCTACTTCCATATGTAGTGTGTCCTGTGCTATCAAGTGGGAGTGGCTATAAGGGGTGGCTTTCCCTCTGACTAATTTGTGTTTGTCAGTTCAGCCCAGATGAGCAGATTAGTCTGAATGGACTTGGGAGGTTTTACTACTCATGCAGATAGAAGCTAGAGGCATGTTCTCATCTAAGGCAGAGAGCTATAAAACTAGATGGCCTGCGCTTGCAAGAAAGGGGAGGGGTCTAGATGTATCCGTTAGTTCTTAAGGGGGAAGCAAGAGAAAAGTAAATATACGTACAAACCCTAGCCTGTTTACTTTATAGGGTAAATATCAAGTTTCTTGGTCACTGTCCTGAGTTCATGTCTAGAAAACTATATGGACATATTTTGTTAGAGAAGAAAACATGAAATTCCCACTTAAAATGTCATTGACCTAAAATCTTGGTATATATTTATATGAACAAATAAATGTGACACTTTTATTAAAAAACAAGATGAAACACACAATATACCTAAGAAATTATATAACTTAATGATTTCCTCCTTTTGACATGAAGTTTCTGGGTTTTGTTTGTTCTGAAGAGGAGAGGGAGGTTAACTTGGACACACAGACTAAATAACAAAATAACTTAGTGATAAAGTCAGATGGCAATTCAGGCTGCCTTTCTATATTGAGCTATTTTTAAACTGAAAAATATACTACATACTGATCAATAAGCAGCATGATTAGAAGCAAACCTTACCTCCAATACTGTACTGAATCTGCCCGTTCTTCTGAAGAACCAAGATCCTGTGGTGCCCCGTGTCTGCTACCACCAGCCGACCAGTAGTAGGGTCTGCGGCTACTTTGCCAGGGAACAGCAATGGTGAAGGCGGCAAAGACTCTTTAAAGAGTTTTATCCCAATTTTTCCATCTCTGATCTGTCCTCTGTCTTTGTAATACTTTAAAGCAATAGATGTATATGAAAACAGTTTATCTTTGTGACCCTCTCCAATCAAAGAAAACAGCAGGTTTCCACGGGGTCCCAGTATGACCAGTGTTGGCCAGCAGGAGACTTCAAGCTCCTGCCAAAGGCTAGCATCTGTGTCGTTAACCACAGGGTGGGTGATGTTGTACCGAAGGACAGCACTCTTGATGTTGTCCAGGACCTTTTCATTTGGAAACTTAGCTGAGTGAACACCGACAATCAGAAGGCCATCTGAAAAAGAAAAGTGTATGTTAAACATTATGAAAATTTGAAAATAATACATACATTAGCATTTGCTCATTAATATAAAAATCTATAGATTAAAAAACAACTGCGCTCATGTATTTAATTGTATTTAAACATGTATGTACAAAACTGATAAATCTAAATCTCAGATTAATTTTAACATTTAAACACACAGGATCAAATTCATGTGCAGGATTAGAACTCTATGTTTTCGGGTAAAGCTTTTAAAGACAGTGGAAGGTTTCAACCATGGGAAGGTATATCACAGAAAGGTAGGGCCAGTGCTACCAAGGAGAAGCTCTTCTGTCAACTGAAACCCCATTGCATTCTGGTCAGAGAGCCAGGGAAGCTGGAGAGTAGGGGGAAAAGTGAAAATACTCATGCGTCAACTTGCATTTCTCTAAACTACACACACAGAAAGCAGGACCAGCAAAGTATAGCAAATGCTGAGCACTGAGAACTGAATTACTGAGTAGAGGAGATGAGGAGGGGGCTGGAGGGGTGGTGCAGTGGTTAGGAGCTTGCTCCGTTCACAGAGGATACAGGTTGGGTCCCTGGTCTGCAACTCTGGGTTCAGAGTATTCAGTGCTCTCTTCTGGTCTTGGAAGCACTGTATCCATGTGGGGCACACACACACACACACACACACACACACACACACACACACACACAGAGGCAAAACACACATGCATACGTTAAAAATAATTTTTTAAAAGATGGGAATTTATAATCAGAAGTAACTGTGCTGAATGTCTACTAAAACAAAGCTAAATTTATTTATCAGGACTTCAACAGAACCCAAGTTCCACATATCACATATCCAGTGTCTTGTAGATAGTCACAAACTACTGTTTCACAAAGAATAGTAAACCAGTTCTCAGTCACTCAGAGCCACAGTTAAGAACCTGCCTCAAACAAACACCATAAACAAGGGTATCTGATTTATTATCAAAGGAAATAAAAAATAAACAAGGGCTAGATGCCAAAATAATTTTAATCAGCAGAGACTTACAGCAGCTATAAAATTGTATTCTATGAAGTAAAAGAAAAATACAAATGAAATGAATGAAAAGACAGGAAACAAGCAAAGAGATAAGACTGTAAAAGAAAAACTAAATAAAGATGTCAGAGCTGAAAACACCTACTTGAAACAAAGACACTGAAGGAGTTCACTGGCAAACAGGTGGCAGAGGAAAAGGCGGGAGCCCAGAGGTCAGGTCAGAGAAAGGATACACTCAGGGGGACTGAGGGAAAATAGACACTTCTTCAGGCAGTGTCTCAGAACAACATCGTAATAGCTTAGAACATCTAAGGAGTTACAAGAATCCAAAAGGAAAAGAGAAGAAATCAGGGCAAAGCAAGCACTTGAATAATGCCTAATCTTCTAATTGTAGTTACAGTAGAAGTGTACGTAACTCCAGGCCAGCACAGCATCAGACCTAATAGAGGAAAGGGTGTCTTACCAGCTCCTAACCAAACTGCTGAGATGCACAGTTAAACAGCCATGGATACCCAGGAAAATCACGAGGAGCAAATGCCTGCAAAGTGGAAGAGTGGGAGTGGGCAGAAGTGGGAGGATTTGAGACTTTGGTCAAATTACTCACTTTTTATCAGTCTTCTCACGTGTGAAATGGGGAAGCAATTTTGAATGACTCCCAAGGTTAAGTGCATGAAGGAATGATTTGTGTACATACTTAGCCTAGTACTTAGTACACAGTGAAATCTCACCTAACTTAACCACGATCTTTTAAATTAAAAAAAAAAAAACCAAAAAAACTCTAAATTCCAAAAGAAATTAGCAGCATTAAACTTCACAACCATGTCACGTTGGGAAAAATGAGGAAGTAACCTAGTATATATGATATAGCACATTGCTCACATGAGTAAATATGCAGATACAAATGGGGTCATCTAGCTAAAGGAGACTGGAGCATATCCATGAGACAGGTGAAAGGAGTGAGCCAGGCTAACCACAAAGGGCAGGCAAAGCCTCAGCTGGGAGGAACACCAGGGAACCAGACTACACCTGCATCCCCCCCCCACCCCCACCCCCCGTGGTCCAGGAACGTTGTTAGCTCCACAATAAAGGGCACTTGCTAGCCACTCCTTAAATAAGACAGAGCTGACAGGGGCTCTAGTTTGTCCTTCTTCCCTTTCCCTTTCTATATCCGCGGCTCCATCTGCCACTGAGATACTAAACGGAAGCAACAGGTACTAAACCATGTAGACTGGACAGCCAGCTCCCGATTACATAGGTAGGTCAGCTCCTACAGGAAATCCTCACCCTTTGTTACCTGATCAGTTCTGTTTCTGCAGAACAAAGCCTGACCATCACATGCACCTCTACTGACCGTGCTGTTTTCGTCTCTGCTCTGCATCTACACGAATGGCATCTCCATCCACCCATGGCAGCTTCCCTACTCACCCAGATCGAGATTGGATGAAAGCTCCCCTCTGCTTCACTGCACTCTCCCCACTCCATTATTACATGAATTTATCCTCCCTTGGACATCTTGTAATTTAATTTCATTTCTAATATCTTGAATTTTTTGTTTCTCAAATTCAATCAATACCCATTTCTTCTTTTTCTTTTTAATTTTAATATTTCTGACCCAAGTTGGTTTTCATTAGTCTTAAATGCTGTTTGAAGACATTACTTCAGTAAGGAAGTTGTCAAGTTTGACTGTTAGTGAGGATTTCCACACATTCTCTTTCCTGCAGTTTTGTATGGATGTGCCCACCTTATTATCATCTTGGAAGCCAGGTTCCTAACCTGAGAGCTCCCTCTTCCGACAGCTGTTTTTGGTGTAGTTTCATTTATGGACACCACGTGTGGAGAAGTGCTGGCTGTGACTCTCCTTCCTTCTTCATACTGGATCCTAAACTGTCTCATTTACTTCCTTCTTTCGCTTTGGGGATCCATCTGAGGGAAACCACACCCTGCTTGCGTATCTGATGCTTGTCCCAAAGCAACACTTCTCCATCCTTCTCCTTCCTGAACATTTAAGGTAGGTATAACTAGGACATCCAAATCTCTGTCAAACATTTTGTATTGGGTATTTCTTACTAGGGCCAAAGGGTCATTCTGTTTCTGTTCTAAGTCTTCAGAATTACACTACTTTTCTTTCAAAACTATTGGATTTTATTTTTTCTTTAAAAATTCTATTTAAGAGAAAAAGTAGTAAGAAATGAAATAAAGTATAAGGCAGAAGCAGCCATGAAAACCACGTTGTTATACCCACCCCCAACACACCCGGGCGCAGACACAGACAGACAGACAGACAGACAGACAGACAGACAGACAGACACACACACACACACACACACACACACACACACACACACCAAGGCTACAAAGATGCCAAGGGTGTTAAAATGAAATACAAGGAGCAGCACATGAATCCCCTGTCCTTCAAATGAACACTGTAACTCCTGGTGGAGGCAGTTGGAAAGACAGCCTCGATAACTGTTAAGACTAAACAAAAAACAAAGACAGCTTAGGAGCCATGAGCTCCTTGGAGAAATGGTAACTTTCGGGATGGGCTGTGAAAGCGCGGGAGGAACTAGAAATACTCTGCTGTGAGAAGGAAGTACTCCAAAAATGGCATGAGCACAGGAGGCAGCTGGTGGGCAAGACACTGGTTAGATCTGGGACAATGCAAACACTGAAATAAATAACAGTAATAATTCAAAAGTCGCCAAATTCAAGTAAGAGCTCACAAGTTAAGCCCGTTTATTTATGTATATTATATAGCTGTAATAATCTAAATCAAAATATACGGTGGTATTTCCTACATACTTTCCCCCAATCAATATATCCCAATATTTTCCCAAAGAAATGATGAATGGGGTGACACCGCAAGGATGAGAAGTTGAAATGAGGCAAAGAGAGTGGTGAAGGAGATTCAGGGGAAGGAAACAGCACATGCAAAGAAGATGGAAGTTTGAGACAGTGAGAACAAATACCCAGAAGTGGCCTGCCTTCAAAGTCAAGGTCAGAATTTAGACCTCTGTTCTACGTGCAACTGAAGTTACAAGGGAAGTGAAAAGCAAGTACTGAAGATCCTTCAATACTTCAAACTGCCCTCATGAGCGTCCCTCCCAATCTGCACTCTCTTTGGTGTTTAGTTATAGAACTGCATTACTGTACATCCAACTACATAAGCAAGAACTCAATCTAGAGAGTCTCTGTAATAACCCATGGGCTGCCTTCATTTCATTCCTCTTACCCCTACTTGTTCAGCCTGTACCCCGTCTCAGAGCAGAAGTCTCTACAGACCTGCTATACCCACCTATAGCGAGCATTCTCCTTGTGCTCACAGATAAGCACCACGGAAATCAGGAATGTTAGACATGCAGGACTGTCTCAAGGGGAAATGTCTACTTGTTTTCCACACAGAAGGCTGGGAGTAGATCAGTTAGATAGCCTGGTGATCTATCTGTGCTACCTGTAGGACCAGGACACATCTGAAGCCCCCACCCCTGCCCAGACTCCTCCCCCTATACCTTTACCTTGAACACTGTTCCTCAGTCAACAGAACCCACTTGATTCCTGCTATCTGTATGACCAGGACACACCAGGTTCTCCCATCTCATAAAAGAGGTCACACATACAGTACAAAACAGTTTTGATGCTTTACTGTGCACATGGAATTGAGTCAGTTGTTACCAGGAAGCATTTTTCTAAAACCATTCTGTACTTAAATATGTCTAAATAAACTGTCCGGTGTCAGACTCTAAAGTCTGAACCAACACTAGCAAAGTCATGCTGAACTGACTGCCATCTTGCCACATGCAGATCATTACTCTGTTGACCCTGGCATTTGCAGATTTCCATACCTGTCTTATCCATAATGAGTTACCTCCCTAAATCAGACTGATCTCTTAAAAACACACAAACATGACTATATCACCATCTTGCAAAAAATCCCTCTCTTCTTAGTAAGAAGATCAAGTGTCATTGCAGAAGCATCTCCCTATCTTCCACCTCTCTTCCCTCTCCCAAGGCGCTGCAGCAACCTGAGCGTCCTTCGGTTCCTCAGGCTATCACTCATTACAGATCCCTCTTTCCCCATCTTTCTATGGTTCTAAAATCAACTGTAGTCTAAAGTTATGGAGTAGGAAATCACAGAAATCAGTTATTCGTGTTTTTAGACTACACATCCTCCTAAGCAGTGCAGTGGAATCTCAGACTCACTCAGCCCATCTAAAATCTAACATCCCCCTTTCAAGGGAGCCATGTTGAATCCACTACGCACATTAGCCACTCAGTTGCTGTACTAGTTCTGTATTCAAGTAACCAACACTGTAGTTAATTATGGCCCTAAAGCTCAGGAACAGTAGTGCTAGCAATTCATGTTTGTCAATGAAGAAGGCATACATATTTTCAGTGAAAAAGTGAGAGATTTTGACTTAAGGAATGAAAATAAAATCTATGGTAAGAATGCATATTTATTCATCATCCATTAAGACAGAAAAAGAAGCATGTGCTAGAGTCTTACTATTATATCTCAAATTGAAAGTGGCTCAAGGGGTTGGGGATTTAGCTCAGCGGTAGAGGTCTTGTTTAGCGAGCTCAAGGCCCTGGGTTTGGTCCCCAGCTGAAAAAAAAAAAAAAAGAAAAAAAAAAAAAAAAAAAAAAAAAAAAAGAAAGTGGTTTCAAGTGAATTGTGGTTTATAGGCCACAATTAGTAAGTATAGCACTTACTAATGAAAAAAGGAGCCTTACAGTAATTACAGATAGTGAGCAGTATCCACAAGGCTTTGGTTAAACACCTTACAGGTCAAGGGCACTGGTATGTAAGTAGAAGGAAGATCACACACACACACACACACACACACACTTTCTCTCTCTCTCTCTCTCTCTCTCTCTCTCTCTCTCTCTCTCTCTCTCCGTATGTACGTATGTATGTATATCTCATATCACAGTCCAAATATTGATTCATATATAGACAATTGTCAAATATTTTTCTCACTTTTTAGCATTAAGTCTTAAAATATTCAAATACTTTTCTTAAACTAGTTTGCCATTACCTAGGTCATAACAATTAGGATGAGAAGCTTCTTCCCTCTGCGACTCCAACATAAGGATCAACACATGAAAAGCATGAAAGGAACAAGAGAGGAAAGCAAAGAGGAATGAGAAGGCAGAAAGGGAAGGAGGAAAGGAGGACAACTTCAAAAGTATCAGCAACAAAATAACTTCTAACAAATCATTCCAAAAGCCTGCAAAGAAATGTGCTGGTTTGAATGAACAGGGACCCAACAGGCTCAAATATTTGGATGCTCAGCCACCAGAGAATGGAACTGCATGGGAAGGATTAGGAGGATTAGGAGGTGGAGCCTTGTTGGAGCCAGTGTGTCACACCAGCCTCAATGTCTCTGCTTCTGCCCGTTGTGTATGGATCAGGATGTAGATCTCTCGGCTACTGCTCTGGCACCACACCTGTCTGCTTACCGCCATGAGGACCATGATAAAGACTCTAAAACTGTAAGGAGACCCCATTAAGTAACTTTTAAGAATAAGAGTTACTTTGGTCATGGTCTCTTCACAGCAACGGAACAGTAACTAAGACAGAAAGATTCAATTGAATACACTGGAACAGAAAGTATTTAGCAATAGTCTACATGATAATCTAGTCAAATAGAAGGACAAAATATTTGAGGGCTTCTTGAATACATTTAAAAAAGTAAAACCTGCACCCTAAATGGTAAGCATAACTTTATAAAATAAAAGAGGAGAGAAAAATCATCTCCGGCACAGGAACCTTATAGATAACAGTATTAAAAAGCAAGAGGGCTGAGAAAAGGCTGAGAAAAGGCTCAAAGTGTTGCTGCTGTTCAAGCAGAAGATGTGAATTCAGAGCCAGCACCCGTGTAAAAGGAGAGCACAAAAGCTCCCCAATCATAGCAGAGGGGAGATGGAGGCAGGCTGACCCCAGGGACTCTGGCCAGCCAGTCCAGCCAGTCTGTGAGCTCCAGCTTCACCACAACAAACAACTCTGCCTCCAAAAACTCAGGAGGAGTCTGAGGAGGCAGCCTCTGGCCACCATACACATTCACCCAGGCATACCCTGCCACCACCAGCACCAGCACCAGCACCAGCACCAGCACCAGCAGCACCAGCACCAGCACCAGCATCACCATCACCAGCACCAGCACCAGCACCAGCACCAGCACCACCACCAGCACCAGCACCACCCACCACCAGCACCAGCAGCACCACCAGCACCAGCACCAGCACCAGCACCAGCACCATGCAACAATATCATAGATGACCTGGGGCAAAGCTAGGTAGGCTGAAACAAAGGGGGAAAGGGTCCCATAGGCAGAAGACACTGGACAATTGGTGAAATCAAAACCACTAAAGATTAAGTTGAAGCAGGGACAGAAAGAAAAAAAAAAGTCAGACTAAACCCCAGAAAATATGCCATAAAATGAGCAATATTTTCACAGGAGCTCAACTACTTAAGGACACCACAGACTGATAACTAAATAGGTGTGGGAAAAGAAAAGATAATGTAGCACACATACAGGTAAGAGTTAGCACAGCAGACCTGTCTGTCTGAGGCCTATGTGTAAGAAGGGCTCACCACTCCAGACGGCACAGATGTGGTGGCTCACCATGGCTGCACTGTGTATAAACCATGTGATTTACACTGAACAAACATTCTCTGATGTTCTAGAATATGCCACAGAAAATCAGCTGCCCCTGTGGGCACCTCCACTAAAAACGTGGGAAATGAACCAAACGAGTGGTGGGAAGCTCCCTGGGTGGCAGTGCGCCAAACGCGCCTCTGCCCATGCTGGAGGAGGTGTGTGCTGTGTGTCTCCACCGAGGGAGGACGCGCACCCCGCATCTGGTCTCCCCGCACCTGCTCCTGCACAGCTTCTCCTCCATGCTGCTTGTGTCCTCACCGTAATCACTGGGAGCCTCAAAGGCAGCTCTCCTCTGAATCTGAGGCTGAGTCTTCACCTGGCTGGTTCTCTGCATTGCCATTGACGGTGGTTTGGAAACTACTCAAAGTGAACTAAACTCACTTCCCTGCAAGGTTTACTCTCACTGTAAAGTTCAGGTGTAGTCCTCAATGCGAGTGAAGTGTAAAACAGAGAAGGCCTCACCTACTGCATGACGTGTACTAGTGCTCACCCAGCAATAACAAAATATTCAGGCTTTAAAACAGAAATCTGATGCAAGCCAGGCAGTGGTGGTGCATGCCTTTAATCACAACACTTTAGAGGCAGATGCACGTGAATCTCTCTAAGTTCAAGGCCAGCCTGGTTACAAAGCAAGTCCTAAGACAGCCAAGGGCTGTTACACAGAGAAACACTGCCTTGAAAAAACAAAAAACAAACTAGAACTCTGATGCAGTTATGCATTAAATATACCTAGAAATCACACTAACATATGCGAAGCTTTCCTAAGAAAATGCTTTGTATAAATTAACAATATTTTCCCTATGATACCAGCCATTGTCCTAAATAAGTACTGTAACAATAACTTCTAAGGTAATAGCATAAGGAGTTAAAATCTTAGGAACACTCACGCAGCAAACAGACATCACTGGGACTGTTACCAATTTAATACAAACATGTATTGAATTCCTATGAACTAATGACCTCAGGGCACAGTTATTTCTTTTAAAACATGTAAGCATCAGTGACTCATTACAATTGAGCATTATTTACTTTTGCTTAAAATAGTTTTTCATATGCTATTATAAAAATGATATTGGTCACTATTGCAGACTGGAGCTTAAAAGCTGTTATTTACTTACTGATTTATTTATTTATTTACTCTGGGTTTTGCTATGGAGTCCAGGCTGGCTTAGAATTCATAATCCTCCAGTCCCTGCTTACTGAGTGATGGAATTATAGGTTGAACCACTATGCCAGGCAAGAGTGGGTTTGAAACAGAGTCTCTGTCAAGGTGTTTGAATTAATGAGAAATCCTTCATTCTGCTGAGCATGTCTTGTGAACTGGGATTTAGAATATGCTGCAGCCATTAGGACAGGAACAACACTGCTCCACTATGCTCACAAATGTCCCAGACAGCAGAAGACACCCAGCTGTAAGAAAGCAAGTTTAGGGCTGGAGAGATGGCTCAGCCATTAAAGGATAGGCTCACAACCAAAAATATAAGAAAGCAAGTTTAATCTGGTGACAATCTACTGAACTTTTGAACCATTTGAAGATTTCTAGATATGTCTTTTCAACATGAATTGAATTATCTTCTGACAATACACAAACTTTTGAGTTACCGAGATTTTCATATAGTAGCATATTATTTCAGCAATGTTTCTTTGAAATTAAAAGTCTGAGACCACTTCCCAAGTATATTCCAAGACTTAAAAATTTATTCTACAAACAGAATTCAAAACAGACAAATGCAGAAACACAAATTAGTCTACAGCAGTGGTTTTCAACCTCCCTAACACTGTGACTCTTTAATGTCATTCCTCATGCTGTGCTGACCCCCAAACCATAAAGTCATTTCATTGCTAATTTTGTTACTGTCATGAACTGTAATATAAACTGATATGAAGGATATCTGATATGCGACCCCAAAGGGGTCTCGACCCGCCAGTTAAGAACGGCTACTCTACAGTCTACCAGTTTAAGAATAAGATACCCCATGGTATGTGTCTCAGTTAGGGTTTACTGCTGTGAGCAGACACCATGACCAAGGCAAGTCTTACAAGGACAACTTTTAATTAGGGCTGCCTTACAGGTTCAGAGGTTCAGTCCATTATCATTAAGGCAGGAGGAACGTGAAAGCATCCAGGCAGGCATGGTGCAGGAGGAGCTGAGAGTTCTACATCTTCATCTGAAGGCTGCTAGTGGAAGACTGACTTCCAGGCAGCTAGGATGAGAGTCTTAAAGCCCAAGCCTGCAGTGGCACACCTAATCCAACAAGGCCACACTCCAAATAGTGCCACTCCCTGGGCCAAGCATATTCAAACCATGACAGTATGCTAGCAAACTAGTGATTCAATTTGATGGACCTGTTCAAAATCAAATTTTTTAAATTTCCTGATCTGTAGCATTTGTTGACTTTCGTGTATAAATACATTCCCTATGGCCAATTTCAAGTTTACAGTTGGTTCATAAAACTGTCTATATTCCAAACAAATGGATCCCACTGGTCAGTAGGATTCCATGCTAAGGAACAAACGGAATTTTCCCCAAAGTGCACAGATTTGTCTTTATAATGTTAATTTTAAATGTAAAAACAGGATAAAGCAACCCTTCCCCCCACCTCCCCACCCCCCATGGTTGAAGAAGGCCTCCAACTTGTCACACTCCTACCTCAACTCCCCAAGTGCTGGCATTACAGCACACACCATCACATACAGCCTGTTTTGTGTTCAGAAATGCTATTTTCTACAAATTTTACTGCCTTAACAATCCTTTAATGTAGTAGAGAACTAAGTACAATCATACTGTTAGATAACCATCTCTAACCACAAGCCATCTCTGACCTCCTCATCTTGCAAAACTGAAAATCCCAGACACAAAGTCAAGGCCATCCTGGGCTAACAGTAAGCTCTAGACCAGCCTGGGCTAAGAATGAGATCCTACAAATAGAATACCCTGAAACTTAATCATTGCACAGTAAGTCCTTATTAGTCTTTCCACACCATTTTACTTCCTATCTCTATGATGTTTGACTATTCTAAATAATTCACTTCAGTGGAATCTCAATCTCTCTCTCTCTCTCTCTCTCTCTCTCTCTCTCTCTCTCTCTCTCTCTCTGTGTGTGTGTGTGTAAGAGAGAGAAGGGGGGGGAGAGACTGATTATCTTACTTAGTATAATATCGTATTTTCAGGGCTCCTCAAAGCTGTCAACACTCCCTTCCTTCCTGGGGGTGAGTACTAGCCCCAGTGGGTGTGTCTATTTCCCCTTTCCATTCAGCCTGCAGTAAGAGTCTGGTTGTTACTGTGACTTGGCTACAGTGACTAACAGCAGTAGATAAAGGTCTGTTGGGGTTTCTCTCTCTTCACGGCTTACTCTTGGTAGACTTTGAGCTTTCAGACACTTCTGTTTCATCAGTAGCACACCATTCTATGTGCTCTTCTAATCCTTATTCCAACAGAACGAGTAGGAATAGCTTCACCTGTACTTCTGATTTTAGTAATCTAGCTAAGGTTGTCAATTATATTGATATTACCAAGAAATCCGTTTTTAGCTTCTATGATTTTTCTATTGTCTACTCTGTTTTTCTCTACTCAAACCTTCACTGTTTGGTGCCTTCTGCTAATTTCACAGAAGTTAGTTCTTTTTCTAGTTCTTTATGCTGTAAGTTTGATATATTTTTTAAATGTATTTATAAGCTTTCTTTCTTATAATATGCCATAAATATTTGTTTCTAAGTATTTTCTAACTGTCATATAATCTCTATTTTGGTCTATTGGGTATTTAAAGATGTGTTTAATTTCTACAAACCATTTATCACTCCAGCTTTCTTTCCATCGATTTCTAACTTTAATTGATAACAGAGAAGATACTTGGAATATTCTTTTAAAACCTACTGAAAACACTATGACCTGATATATGTTCTGTCCTAGAAAATGATCCATGTGCACTTGAACAAAATGTGTGTCCTACAGCGTTGAGGTTTTCTGTGTAAGCTGCAGATCTAGCTGGGTTAGAACGTGTGACCTTTCTCCCTCTCTGCACTTCTTTGCTCCATGTACATGTTTTCTCTTCTTCTTCCCCCTTCCCTCTGCCTCCCTCCTTTGGGACCAGTGAACCCACCTGAGAGCAGCTTCCCAATAAACCTGCCTTTATAGACTTTAAAAAAAGAAAAAGGAAGAAAGGAAGAAATGTGTGTCCTGACAATGCTGAGGTATTCTATGTAGGTTGGAGATCTAGCTGCGTTATTGTGTATCTTTCAATTCCTTTATTTCCTTACTTATCTTCTGTCAGGATATTGCAATCATTATGGAGAATGGGTATTGAATTCTTCAACTACTATCACAGAATTGTCGATTTCTTCCCTCAAATCTGTTGATACCTGATGACAGCGCTGGCTTTGTGTGATGTCAAAGGTCCTCCTACCTCTTTACTGCTCTTTCCTTTTGCTTGTGCACTGTTTCATCTTTTCTACACCTTCCTGTTGTTCTATAAGCACCTTTAATATTGTTTTAAGAGAGTCTCATACACCTGTCATTTGATCTTTTAAAGAGATAGTTTCCGTGGTTTATGTTTTCTTGGAATTGGCTATTCTTCCTTGTCTTTTTGGTTTAGTTTTAAATTATCTTGTGACTTTGCTAAAAATATTCAGCAACTTTGCCTTCAAAAGAATGAGAGTTCCACCCTGACAGAGTCTGCCTACAGAACTATCTCTGAAGGATATTTCTGCGCTTCCTACTCCTCCACCTTCCTGGACCCTTTCTACTTACAAAGTGTTATGCTTTTCGGAGACAGTAAAAAAATAAAATAAAATAAAAAAATCCATGTCAACTGGCAGAAGGCATAGAGCCTTGGGAGGAGGGCACTGGCTTTCTCCCGGTGTGGTATCAACCAACTAAGCTAACTACACAGTCACTTAGGGGTCAACATGAGGATTGTTAACACAGTATGCTCAGAAATACAATTTTATTATGTCTCCTATCAAAAACTCAAGCAAAACAAAATAAAAAACTGTCTTCAACTTTGTCACATCCTCAATGGAAGAAGAGAGTCTGAATTCTTAGGAATGCCCTAAAGAACACTTCACAACATGAGTTAACATATCAACCTTTGTCTCACAACATGAGTTAACATATCAACCTTTGTCTCACAACATGAGTTAACATATCAACCTTTGTCTCACAACATGAGTTAACATATCAACCTTTGTCTCACAACATGAGTTAACATATTAACCTTTGTCTCACAACATGAGTTAACATATCAATCTTTGTCTCAAAACATGAGTTAACATATTAACCTTTGTCTCACAACATGAGTTAACATACCAATCTTTGTCTCATTTTATTTATTCATTTTTATGTGTTTAAAGATTATTTATATATTTTATGTATGTGAGCCCTCTGTCTGCATATACACTGGCAGTCCAGAAGACAGCATGAGGAACCATTACAGAGGGTTGCGAGCCACCATGTGGTTGCTGGGAATTGAACTCAGGACCTCTGAAAGACCTGTCAGTGCTCTTGACCACTGATCCATCTCTCCATTTTGTCTCTTTTCATATTTATCAGAAGTCCTGTCACAATAAATCTATCTGTGGAGGAAGAATGCAACTTCTTCTGGCATCTCTGCTTGCTTACCTGACACTTACTCAGCAAGGTGAGCATGTCCTGCCGCCCATTTTTAATGTCGCATGCACTATTCCTTAGTTCTGGGTTTAGATGGCTCTGTTTCACTGGAAAATCTTTATAAAGTGTCACAGGCAAAGTGAGTTACTACTCTTTGGGGGAGAGGGTTCTATAAGACTTTTAAATTTTTACATACATTAATTTTACAAAATAATGGATTTTTCCACCTTAATGCATCTTACTCAGATTTGTTGCATATTTCCTAAAAACATATTCATAATGCATGCTTAAAAGATGTGCTGGCTGGAGTAAGACACAGAGGCACATACTATCTAGGGCATAATAAATAAAACAGTCCTTAAATGTGTACACGTCAATTCTGATCACCTAGTCTCTTGTAAATCTTTTTCGCTAATATTGTTAAAATAGAATATATTACAGCTAAAAAGCTTGTGACTCTATTGTGTGTTTAGATTTCACCAGCAGACTCGTTCAAGTATGTCCCTAGGGATCCTCCAGGTACTCATGGTCTACCCCAGCGTCAGGTCACAAAATCAGTAACCATATTGCTTTCATATAGACGTCAGGAGTATTGACTAGTTCAAACTTAAATGAAAGCATTTTATCAATTTATTTACTCTCTTGTTATTTTTAGAAAGAAGTCAACAAAAAATAAAAACCTGATTACTTTCCTACCTGGACAGCAAACACTAGGATAATCTCCCCATATCCAGAGGCCCTAATGCTGGAAGAGGATTTCCTGTGGGGTTTAGAAAACATTAACTATAATGAATCACCTCATAATGATACAAGGTCAGGGAAAAGTACCTGCTGTATTCTGCATTCCACTGTGGAATGAGCCTAACAACATTTCCTGCTAAGAATTTAAACCTTTGTATCATCACACTGAGAAGAGAATAAAATTGTGGCCAGATGTTTCACTTTTTCATAGAACAAATTTAGTTAAACCTGGGATAGAAAAAGACTTTCCTAAGTATCTCATCATGACAAAAGTAAATTAGGCTCTTACCACAGACAAAACCTGAATCCTAAATTCTGGTTCTCAGGCAAACCATTATCACTAAATTTAACCCCTCATGAAAAAGCGCATGGAAACCAAGCGTGGCAGGTTAGTGGAATATGGTAGGCAAGTCAGGAAGTCTAGATCTTGAAGGCCAAGCTGACTCACAGACTCAGATCAACCTGACTACCTGGTAGGGGACAGGAGTCAGTGCTACTCATAGATTCAGATCGCACTCAGAAGCACCACACAGTCTTGCCAAATGGTCAGTCCTCTTTGAGTAAAAGAGCCAGATGCTCTTCCAGTGCTTATGTGCTCAGTGTGTGAGACACCAATCAAAGAGCGGGTACCTGTGTCAGAGAACGTGCGCTCCAGGGCGTGGAGATCGGGCAGCACATGGATGCAGTTGATGCAGCAGTAAGTGAAGAAGTCGAGGATGACCACTTTCCCACACAGGTCTCTGTAAATCGACAAAGGCTCTTCTGTATTCAGCCATTCTAGTCCTGGAATTTATACAAAACAAATTACACCAATGAAAGGAAACAAAAAGAAAAAGGGTAATTTAACTAAACTGTCCAGAAATGTGAATCTCTGTTCAAAGACCAGTAGAAATAGCCAAACACTTTAAGAGTCTCCTTTCTATTAATAAATAAGAGAACAACTTCATGCATCTAACAACATCGGCATGTTTGATTTCATGAGAAAATCAATGAGACAACCATGTGGAGACTAAACCTGGAGAGGGACGAACAGGAAGAGGGTGGAAGCACGGAGAAAGGGCATCTGCTCTGGTGAGGCGACCTGCAAATGTACCCACCCAAAACCACTACACTCGATACTAAATCCTTTCAGAAATAGTGGAGCAGCCTTGGGAAGTGAATAAAATCACAACATACAATCAAAAGCAAGAGGAAATAAGAATTATTTTAAAAAATCTAACTGCACCCATAATCAAGTGTAGCAGGGACACGGAGACAAAGGCCAAGGTCATGAGCAGCAAGGAACCAAGAGGACCAGGATGCATGAAGGACAAACATAACATGCTCCAGTTACTCTTACAGAAGAGACGTTACCATGTTCTAGGGCTGCACGAAACTAAATATAAAACAAAATACATTAAAGGCAGAGTTAGAAGAACCCTTACTAGCGTTGATGAAGATCAAGTTCTCTTCCCTTCAAAGAAAAATAGGAACTTAAATTTAGTTTTAATATAGAATTTACAATTAGTTGGCAACATTTCAAACTTTTTATTCTATACAATGACTTTGCTAAATTAAAAAGTACAGTATTCCTATATAAGAAAACAACATTTATCGCTTATCAGTAAATAAACACAGTTATTATTCACTGTACCTTGAAGTACACAGAAATAGTTTAAAGAAACTGAAAACTAAAGTTGACAGAAGACAGACAGGTCCACCTCAGATCCCTTGAGTGGCTACCTGAACCCTGTCAGCCGCAGGTGTCAGGTGTAGACACCAGGTGTAGATGTCTGCCTTTTTACATACTGCCCTCCTTAAGCCACTTGCAGTTTGAGGTGCAGGGGCAAAACTGTGCAGTTACCTGTTCCTTGTTTACAATTTGAAGGGTTAAAATTAACTTTTACTGGAGACCTTAGGACCACAGCACACGGTTGTTCTTCATACAGTCAGGAATGTCGCCTTTCCACTTAAAGGAGAAACTTTAGACTTTCTCCGTGGCATATCCAATAAATGACATCATCACTCTTGAGATTGGGAGCCATGATTACTGAGATAGGGGACTTAAGCATTGTGGTTCTGATGACGATGAGCTGACTAGCAGTGGGCAGCACACATAACACTGAGATCCAGACAAGGGCTGATGGGTGTCATGAACAACAGAATGATTAACATCTTGGAGAGGACACAGGAGGAAGGCACACAAGTGCATCATACCACTAGAACAATGTATGATTTAACACATATCAACAGTTTATTTCTGGAAACTTCCATTGAATATTTTGAGAAGGTGATTAACTATCGGTCCCTGGAACCCGATAGGAGGACCAATGTAGCAAGGATTATCAACAACAGAAACTGTAGTTATTCAATTTTAACAACATTCTAGAAAAGATGATCCCTAACAAATTAGTATTTCCACCAAATATGCAAAGGTTTTAGGGCTCAGTGAACACTTAATCATTCCTCTTGATAAGTATTAGCTACGTATTTAATTGATGACACAGAACAACTAATTAACCTACTAGTTGATGTGTATTTCACATCCCACTTGTAAAATATTTAGGACTCTATAAATAGGCACTTGTTAAGAGTGCCTTATTGAGGGCATAGAAGCAGTTATTTAAGTTTTTTGTGTTAAGTAATTTAGGTTATTGTGCTGGGTATTTACCAGATTTAATGATAATAATGTATTTTAAGCAGCAATAATTATAATGAATACAATAAATGGCCAACACTAAATGAGTCTTCTTGTTTTCTAAGAATTTGCCTGATTCACCTCCACTTAAATACCGGAAAAAGTAAATACCAGTTCCACTTTCTTCAGGAGTGAAAAAAAAAAAAAATCAAGGCCTGGAGAAATCAAGTAATGTGCTCAAAATCAAAAAGCTAATGAAAGAAGTGCAGGGATTCAGTTTCAGGTCGTCCTGGATTACCTGTTATACTGCAGGGGGTACCTTCTGAAGAATGAGTGTTTTCTAAGCAGATCTGTAAACTACAATCAAGACCAAGTATAACTTTATCTCAAAAACTGCTCTGTTTGTTTTTAACATTCCGTTAACAACTGGGTGCCATAGAACATGAGGCTATGTCAAAAACAAAGCCTGATTAATTTCTTACTTGTATGATGTCAGTCACAGTGATCAAATATCATAGTAATATAGTAAACTTACTAAAAAGACAAACAAAACTAGGAAACTGCAACATTTCTCAAAATTCTAGCTGATGGCCTGCTGGTTTACAATGGTGTATTACTATGTGCTTTATTACAAAGGTTTCAGAAGATATCTGTACACCGCATACATGTGTTCGTCATTTTGAAGTTTCTCCGAGATCAACCGCCACGCAGCCGATTCTTTTGCAATTCCACGGTATTTCAAATCCGGTATAGTAATAACGAGGGAGAGGGCAAGCCCCTCTCAAGGTGAGTGCAAAAGGGTAGGAAAGATATCCAAGACTGTTGTGGAATCTATCCTTCCGGGAGATATCTGAGCCCTGCCACAGGTAACAAATTAACTATGCATGTGGTTTCAGTGTCATGCCAGGACACGTGCCAACACGAGTAGGCTAAACAATGACACTCCCAACCAAAAATGGTAAAGGAGCGTTTTGTTTAAACTGCACTACTGGGAGTATCTATTTCCCATGTTCCAACAGTTCCCACAGCTAGGATTCAAACCTGAGTACTAAGCTAAAATTGACTCCAAATTTTAAAGCTCAACAGGTTCACCACTTTGAACGCGGGAACGCGGTAGGACTAGAAAAGCATCAGATGTAAGGTCTGTAGTCTGCAGTTCAACTTTAGGGGTTATTAGACAGGCAGGTTCCCTGACCGTGCCTGTGCCTCGGTTTCCTTAACTGTAAAACAAGACTAGTAAGAGGGTACCGGTGGGTTGTACTAAGATCTCCCTTAAGTGCTTAAAACAGTCTGTGGCACGTAGAAACTAACTGATCGATACACTTCCACGGAGTCTTGTGGTCACTGACGTCAGGCCACGCAGGGTTCGAGATGCAAAACACTGGTCCCCGCCCAGCAGAAACCCCTCCGAGGGTTGCTCCTCTGCCTCGGGGCTGTGGGCGGACCGCAGGGCACCAGATCTCCAGACTGCTGGCGGGAGGGAGCCATTCTGAGGAAGGGGAGGACCCGGGAGCGGCCCCCACCCCGACGCCAGCCTCTCACCTTCCGGAAACTCGGGCACCGCTAGGTCCTGCTCCCAGCCGTCCACCTTCTGCAGATACTGATAGACCAGGTCATCCTTCTCCTGCTGGGTGACGGCGTCCAGCAGGGCGTACTCTAGAGAGGTCTGCGCGGGCAGAAGACCCGAGAGACTCGCGCCGCGCGCTCCGGGGACCGCCATGTTGCGCGAGCTCCCAAGGGCTCCGGGTCCGAAGGCGCGGGTCGGACCAGCGTGCGCCGCCCTCTTGTCTCAGAACGGGACCCGACCAGCCCGGACTTGCGCCACACACGCTTCCGCCTACTCTAAGCTTTTCTTCAGACGCCAAAGTCCAAAGGGCCGTGCTTCCCCGGCGCGTAATTAAACTCCAGAGCTGCCCACCCCCGGCCCCTCCCAGGTTCCGGGCCGCCGTGGAGCCTGGACGTTCAGAGCGCCTGATTCGACACGGGAAAGGCTGTGGGATCCCGCTCTAGAGGAACTGGGAACCCATTGCCTTTGGAGCCCGACAAGGTTTCCAAGACAAATAAAATTCAAATAACTATGTGCAAAGTTAAAAAAGAGCCGACTTAAGAAAAGCCTCCCCAGTTGTCCCACTCTTAAACTGACATCAGCTGATTCGGCACGGCAGTGACAGCGGGACTGCGTTCCCGCCAAGAAAGACCCGAAAGGTAAATAGGGTAAAGCAATACTCAGAGGAGAAGCTTTGTTATGTAGGCAGTGAGGCCAGTGGTTTTGTGTTGTTAATAACAACCAAAAATAAAGTGTGCTGTGACTCTGGGTGTGCTGAAAGTGCGGGCGCGAATGGAATGTCCCGCGAGCGGAGGCAGCGCCGAGAGGAAGCAGCTGCAGCTGGTCCCCATGCTGCCTGGCCAGGTGTGCCCGCGAGGGACTGCCGGAGGGGAGGGGGCGAGCCGCACAAGGGCCCTTTGAGAGCTAGCATTGCTTAACCTCAGAATAACGTAGGACCCTTTCATTGACCTAACCCGACCCCAGATCCAAAGGCAAAGGGAGGGAGCTTGTAGGAATTTTCTGGTATCTGACCTCTCTGGAGGTCTACAGAGGTGGCTGATGGCTTTCGGGGCAGACAGCCCCAGGGGTGTGGAGTACAGTCTCACCTGTTTGAACTTTGTTCACTGTGCAGGGTTTGATCCTATGATGGAGGAAGACATGGACTGACCCAGGAAACTGAAGCTGGTTGGATTCATGAGGGACGTATAAGGGTAGCTGTGGGTTGTAACCAACACCTCTTTGATTATGGCGTGACTAGTTTTGCACTCAGTAGACTAGGGATTGTGACTGGACTTGCGAATGGACATTTGTCCACATGAATGAGAGCCACAATAGCTTCCTAACCATTATATAGACCCCGTTTTCAGTTAAAGTCATCGAGCCAGGTACTTATCCATCAGTGCTTAACATTTGAGGCATTCTTGATTTTTATTTTCATAAATCAAGCTCTGGAAAGTTAAAAAAAAAAAAAAACCTGAATGAAATAGTATGTCGTGGTGTAAAGAAAACCGTACAGATGTTGCCCTGTGGTGGATTCTCTTAATTTTTATTGTGGTATAAATGGAACAGCAGTTGTTCACAGGTACTAAGTGGGCTGTGGGCCAGTACCACTAAAGCTTTCAGTTCCAACCAAGTTAGTTGACTTTTGGTTACTTTTTTTTTCCTATTAAAATTTCATTATAAGAAATGCCCTCTGAATTCACCAAAGACTAGTGTCACGCTCGTAAAAAAATCATTTTGCCATGTTAGAAGACGCGTTTTGGGAAGAAGACATCTGGGAATATAAATCTAAAAGAAAACCCAAACCAGTACATCCAAATAGTTGTTCTGAAAATATTTCGGAATCTGTTGAAAAAGCAACAGATGGAAAATACCAGTCCAAAGGAAAAGGAAACAAAAAGAGAACTTCAGAAAATCCTGGCGAGACGAAGGACAATCCAGTGTGCCTTGCAGAAACAAACAGTCAGATTTCTGCAGGATCCAGCCAGAATTCAAGCTGTAGAGATGACGTTCAGCAGTCTCAGAGCAAAGAGACAACACCAAAAAAGCAATGTAGAACAAACAGAGGCAAGCAGGCAACCCCAAAGGTGCGCCCGCTTTATGATGGACACTGCCCTAGCTGCCAGATGCCCTTCTCCTCATTACTAGGTCAGACGCCCCGGTGGCATGTTTTTGAGTGTTTGGATTCTCCACCGATCTCTGACACAGGTAAGAAAAGGCCCAGCGAGGCTCCTTTCAGTGTCCCCTCAGTGCTGGGATTATAGGCACTTGCAACCATGCCTGACTTGCTTATGTACACGTTGGTAATCGGAACCCAGGTCCTCGTGTACACAGCAGGTACTTCATCGTCTGAGCTGGCGTCTCAACTCCTCAGTTGCCATAAATGTCACTGAACATTCTACTTGCTCCTACATAACTCCTATAAGGACCGAATAAGTTGGATAGTATTAACATTTTAAAGATGAGCATTCCTACGGGCTCAATTTGTTCTCCTACTTTTGAATCAGATAGAAAACTATAAATACATTTGATTTCTAAATAGGGACGTGTTGTATTCATCATGCGTGTTAGAATACCGGAAGAGGAACTAGAAGGTAGTTTGAGATGATTCAGTCTCACAGAAATGTGTCAGTAACAGGAGTGGTGCCATGTTTTTATGATATTTTAAGATAAATGTCATGTTTAACACACAGACAGTTCTCCTTGGACTATATGGAGAATGAGTTTTGACTATTTGTTTCTAAGTTACCTCAAATTTCCTTGTGGAAAGAGGATCCAAAAAGCAATCTAAAAGTACTTGGCTTAACCTTGTAAAAATATGTTGGATTAATTTTTGGTGTTTTAATGTTGATTTTGGCAGTTAGCCATAGATGTTGCCATAGTTCTTAGACGGACCCATGGAGGGCTAGGCATGGTGGCCCACACCTTTCATACCAGCGCTTGGGAGGTGGGCAGATACCTGTCAGTTCAAGGACAGCCTGGTTTACATAGAGTTTGGGATAGCCAGGGCTCTGTAGAGAGACCCTGTCTCAAAAAAACAAAACCAAATGGTGAACCGTGGTTTTGTGCCTAGTAGTTATTTTATGGTGTTAGTGCCGTCAAGGTTTAGTGTATAAAATGATCTTCTTTCTTTTTTAACTATTTCCAGAGTGCCCCGACGGCGTGCTGTGTAGCTCCACAATTCCTTCCCACTATAAGAAATACACTCACGTCCTGCTTGCTCAAAGTCGAGATAGCAAGGAGCCCCTCAGCCCCTCGCAGGCGTTGGCTGGGCGCTTCGCTGCAGCACAGCCAGATTCTTGTAACCTTGAGGAAAGGCGGTCTGTGCTTCCGAAAACTGAGAACTCAAGAAAAGTGTTAGAAGATTCTTTGTTGATGATACAGTGTCTAAAAACATCCCAGCCTCCAGCTGAAACCAACAGGAAGAGTGCCTCTTCTCCACGTTCCCAAAAGTCACTCGTTCCACAGCGTGCAGAGTTTGTTAAGGGAGACCAGCTGGTGGGAGGCGGATCTCCCCTTGCTGAGGTTGCCCTCAACAGCCAAAGCGAGTCAGGGAGTACTGGTTTGCCGCTGCCAGAAAATGGCTGCGGCGACTTCGAGATCTCTTACTCTCCGCTGCACAGTGACGAGGAGACTTACGACGTCGACCAAGAGCTGGACGACTCACAGCAGGAGCTGTTTTTCACCCAAAGCTCTAAAGACAGCAGCCTAGAAGAAGATGTCTCTGCCACGTTCGAAAACCTTCATGGTCCCTTCCCAGAGGAAGCAGAGGGGATCCGGCCCACAGCGAAGACCCTGGCCGCTCAGGCTGGGTGTAGTGCGCTGAGTGGAGGCAGTACAGGAAATGACTCCTTCCAGCTCATCTCCCGCACCTCGGGTCGGCTTTCCCGAGAGGACCCATCAGATACAGATGCCGCCTTCCTCTTGCTTTCACCTGCGCAGTCGGCAGTGGGAGGCGCTACTCCTAATTGCCAGACCACCAAGGCAAAGCCAGAAAAATTCCACTCACTTGCATCACGTCATCAGCAACAGAAGACTGAAACGTCAGCCGTCGGCAGTCAGACCTCGCTGCCACTACTTCTAAGTGCCATGTCAAAGCCACTTGAAAAGGAGGGAGGCGAGTGTCTGCCTTTGCATCCAACCCAAAGTCAGAGGAGAGGTTCATGGAGTAAGGGCTCGGGTGCTCCAGGTGCTAACTGTGCCTGCCCGAACACACAGAGACCCTCTAGCACCCCCCTTAACAAGTCATTGAGCACAGCGCCTTCCAGCCCCAAGGGCAGTGCAAGCCAACCTTCTAAGAAAGTAATGAAGCAAATGGACATAGGTGTGTTTTTTGGACTGCCACCCAAAACACAAGACACATCACCAAGGGAAAGAGCGTCAGAAGGGCCAAAGGCCAGTCCAGTTGTGAGTCCCAGTGAAAAGAGGCCCCGGTTGTGCAAGAGGAAAGCGCAGAGCTCCCTAAGTGACTTAGAATTTGATGCAAAGAATTTAAATGAGAGCCAGCACTCTATGGAACTGTCTGGAGAGAGGGCCCAACATCGAAGAAAGAGACATAAAAAGTCCAATTCACCACAGGAAGGAACATACCAGGGAAGGTCAGGTCACCTCACTAACAATCCAGAGTTGGGAGCAGTCAGCTTGAGGAGAAGCAAAGCCTTTGCAAGACGGACTCCCGGCAGGACGCAGAGAGGGGCCGTGAACATTTCCGCGTCCTCTGGTGGAGGGGAATCGAGGAGAACATGTCCGTTCTATAAGAGAATCCCCGGTAAGTTGAAATACCAGCTTCAGCTCGTCAGGGAAGACACAGCAATGTTTAACGTCACGTTTCTGTCGTTGAAATAATTTGTGTAGAGTGTATATTTTCTTTGCTTTTTATGATACTTTGTGAATCTTTTAACAGGATTAGCGTTCAGGGTTTTTTTTTGTTTTTTGTTTTTTTTTTCTCCATTATCAGCAAACTTTTATTAACCATTTTCTATAGTGATTAGGTAGCCATTATAGAAAGGCACGTGAACAGTGAAGATTCCACGTAACCTTAAAGACGTAAGATGTCGGTGTAAAGATAACAAAAGCTGAGGATAAACAGGCCTAGTGGCTTAAAAGGGGGAGTGGGACAGGCTCTACCTACCACAAAGGCCAATTTTAAAGCAGTGCGAGAACCTAGGGTTTTCTGCTTTTTTATGTTCCAATTGGGTACCTGCCCATGCCTTCACAGATAAATAAGTTCATAGGAAAATTGAATTCTATTGCTCACAGGAACTAACTCTTCTATTAGGGAGCAGCAGGAATTCACTCAGCTTCTGATACTGCCCAGAAATGCCTCACTGATGTGGGACCAAGGCTGCTTCTGTTTTCAGTGATCATCACACTTCATTTTTTATACTTTACACATGCTATGTACGCATGTGTACGTTTGGGCGCCTCGGGAGCGTGGTGAGGCTGAGTCAGTTTGCCTGCATATCAGCGGTCAGCACACTTGACTGTTTCGTCCATAAGCACATTTTAGAACAGTGTTTCTCAAGTTCACTTTTGTCATTTTTCCTCCGGGAAGACTTTTGAGGCAACCCCTTCTCTTTTCCTTCCTCCTCCGCTAACCCAAAAGGAAGTCCAAGGACTACAGATAATATTACCTGTCTTTTCTTTTACTTTGGCTCGTTGGAGGACTGCAAACTTTGGTATGGTTTTTGATCCCTGAGGAGCCTATCAGCCTCACCCCCTCTTTGGAATTCATGGCTTTGAAGTTCTAACTGATTCTCTTCTCCATGCTTGGTAGAAATTAGAGATGTCACCTACCTACCCCTAAGTATCAGTACTGCAAAAGCATTAGTCAGGGAAACTAAATGATTGGTTTGTAACTTAATATTTTTTAATTATTATTATTTTTTTGGTGAGACTATTCCCAAGCCTCTACACTGGAATATTTAGCAAACACAGGAATTATTCCTCCCTGTTGATAAATGGATGTTTTTAAGAAACTCATAGTGAATTTGAAGCATAAGTGAGAGGAGCAGAGTGGAGAGGCCCAGCAGTTAGCGGGGACCCAGGTGTGTGAGCGCCTGGCTCCTACTCACCCCACTGCGGGGCGTCTCCTTGCAGGGACTGGCTTCACTGTGGATGCTTTTCAGTATGGCGAGATCGAAGGCTGCACCGCCTACTTCCTCACACACTTCCACTCTGATCACTATGCTGGGTTGTCGAAGGACTTCGCACGGCCGGTCTATTGTAGCGAGGTAAGTTTCAGTCCTCTAAACTCTATGGAATGTTGTGACCTTGAGAAACGTTGCTATTGAAAACTAGAAGAGCCAGCATTGTGCTGGAGAAGACGGCTAAGCAGATTGGCCGTTCAGGTTTGAAAGTCAAGTGGGTAAGTATAGTCACTAAGCCAAGTCTCACTGAGAAGCATGCTTCTGAGTGCCTAGGTAGATACAGAGACACAATACTTAACGTCGGGAGCTTGTACCTTCCGGTAAAGGAGGGCAGGGTTATTACCACAGCAGTGGTGCCTCAGACTCTGTCCCCAGCTGGAGTTTAGAAGACATTTCATGGTGCAAAATACCTTGAACAGGTTGTTAGATCGTGAACATTTAACAGTTCCCCGGGGCTCTAGCTAGAATGCGAAGGAATCCTCACAGGGCTCTGGAAGTGTCCTCTTTACTCAGTGAAAGAATGAATCAGGCAGTCTGTGGAGAGGCCCAGGCACCTCGGAAATCCGTACTTCGAGCTTCCGTAAAGTTAAGAATATCCAGAACACACCACAAAGAAACAGAGGAGATAAACCAACAGTGGAGGGCAAGGGCCAGGTCAGGAAGTGCTTGTCCTGCAGGGGACGGTGGGCTTTTCTCCGATGAACAAGCAGCAGAGTGACATGGGAATCTTACAGACCCGTGCCTGCTGTGGAGGGTTCACATGCATAACAGCGGGAAACTAGAGAGCACTGACACACCGTGGCCCCCACTGAATATGATACAGTACCAGCTACTTACACACCCTGCCTTGCAGATCACTGGCAATCTGTTGAAGAAGAAGCTTCGTGTGCAGGACCAATACATACATCAGTTGCCAATGGACACTGAATGTATAGTGGACGGTGTGAAGGTTGTTTTGCTGGATGCCAATCAGTAAGTATGAAGGTCTCCTCAGTGACCCACTTACCACTGTAGGCAACACACCACTGCCGTAAGAGGTGCCTGCCTTAAACAGCATGGAAAAAGAAAATGGCTTCCTTGGCATGCTTGTCCAAGAGCCTAGAGCTGACAATCTGGATTCTTAAACCAGAGTAAATACTATTTATATTTTTTTAAAGAATTATTTATTTTATGTATATGAGTACACTAGCTGACTTCAGACACACCAGAAGAGGGCATCAGATCCCATTACAGATGGTTGTGAGCCACCATGTGGTTGCTGGGAATTGAATTCAGGGCCTCTGGAAGAGCAGTCAGTGCTCTTAACCGCTGAGCCATCTCTCCAGCTCCCTATTTCTATTTTTGAAAATACAATTTCACTATCAGATACAATGTAGAGTAAATCTGTTGTCTTAAGTTATATTTTGTACAGTTGACTGGCAACACTTTATATTTTAAAAAAAGAACACTTTGTTACTAGTCTTCAAAGATGAAGTTTTCCATTTTCCTTAACTTAGGTAAAGTAAAATCTTATATTCTATTTGGATATCAGAGGATTGGTACTGCTCCCACCCTACTTTTAAACTTAAAAAAAAAAATCATTCAATTTTAGACTCTAAAGATTGGGAAGATTTCTTTTTCCATTGGTATGGATAGCATTCTCTCTCTCTCTCTCTCTCTCTCTCTCTCTCTCTCTCTCTCTCTCTCTCTCTTTCTGTATGTATGTATGTATATATGTATGTATGTCTCTCTATCTCTATCTCTCTCTGTCTTTCTCTGTCTCTCTGTCTTTATTTGTCTCTCTGTCTCTCTGTCTTCCTCTCTGTGTCTTTTTGTGTCTGTCCTGTTGTTTTCTCTGTCTCTGTCTCTCTGTCATTCTCTCTGTCACTCTGTCTCTCTGTCTTTCTTGCCCCCTTCTCTACCCACCTCCTTCGTTTTCTTCTCCTTCCCTCTCCCTCTCCATCCCTTTCCCATCTGCATCTCTACCCCGCACCGTATGGAGCTATCAAGATTCATGTTGCCCAAACACAGCAACCCACTATGCTTCTTTCTGGGATGTGAGCCTGTTCTATAGAGACCATAAACATCTTGGAAAAGAACTAAGGCAAAATCTAGATTTGCTGAAGTCCAGGACAATATTATCATGTTAAGAGTCTTTAAAAAGAAAAAAAAAATGTCTTCCAGCCTTGCTGATACTTTTTTTTTGATCGCCAGTTTGAGTTCTGATGTTTTTTAGAGTTGTCCTTACTGTAATGTTTACCACAGATCACACAGTTCACATAAACTATTCGATCAAGCTAGAGTCTCAGCAAACTCTGATCAGACAGAAGTTGTCCTAAGGGCTTAGAAGCCAGGCCAGCCTATCCTGAAGACGGTACCGTCTTGTAAATGTGCACCCTGTAGATGTGAGCTACCTTCCCTGCACACAGGGCCGCTGTTGGAGGCCATTCTCCTGTTGATGTTGAGAGATGTGCTTTGTCTGTTCCCTGCATGTGCCTCTAAAATGTTTGTACCCAGCTGTCCAGGTGCTACCATGATCCTTTTCCAGCTTCCTAATGGTGCCGTCACACTGCACACTGGAGACTTCCGAGCAGACCCCAGCATGGAACGCTCTCTCCTTGCCGGCCGCAAAGTCCACACACTGTTCCTAGACACCACGTGAGAAACCTTATGTGTTCCCCCTTGTCCCACCCATAGCTCTGCCCTGAGTTGTGTGGGTAATTTAAGCATCTGCTTAGATCATTTAAATGGTGGTCTACAGGCAACTTTGTCTTAAGAGTGTTTATCAAAAGGAAATGCCATTAAAAAAACCTGCTAAAAGGCAAATTTAGAATTATAGGTATAATTTTTTGTTATTTTAATTTTGAAAATGGTTATAGGGCAGTCCTGTTACTAAAAAGAAAATTGGGGGACAGACTTTAGGAAAACACCTTTTAAATTATTGTTTTTTCTGAAGTGTCCATATAGTTATTGGGTATAGTTGTAAAGAGGAAACAGAGGCCACAGTGGGGTTTTGCTTATGAGTATTGGAATTACTTTTATTCTTTTCTTAAAAAGGTAATCTATAAGTGATACCTTTGAATCCTTCAGTGATACAAGTACAGCCAATTAAATGTTCATGTTTAGATTATGTGATCTTAGCCTTACTAAGGTAGAAGTGACAGAAATTATATGTATTTGTACTATACGATGCGATTCCGTGTATTAAATATTTGTACTATACAATGTAATTCCATGTATTAAAATAACTCACTGATTTGTTGGGATTCAAGTGTATAAACATTTCAAGGATTCTTTGGATAAGATATTTCAGTAAAAGATTATCTTTCCAAAAAATGCAGAAACACCAAAAACAAGTCTTTCCGTGGGTGTTCGTTCTCAGTGACATGTTATGTTCTTTAAATGGTAGATAAATTAAAGTAACATTTTTAAGACGTGTAGTTTTATTCTTCACGGGTTCTGGATTTCTTTGTGTTAGGAGGAAGGACTGAGATTCTTTCCCCTTTTTGATGACTAAGTAACAAAAACAGTTCTGACAATCATGAAAAAATCATTTGTTCAGTGCTTATAGTATATCATACTTCAGAAAAAACCGCACTCTTCATCTCAAAATATATACAGATAATTAGTAGCTGGGAGCCAGCCTTTCACTGGGTGTTTCTGAACACACAGTCCAGCTGGATCTGTTGTGTGTTTTTTAAAAGATTTGTTTTATTATTTCTAACTCTGTGTCGGAGTATGTGCTCCTGGGTGCAGGTGCCAGTGGGAAGGTAAGCTGTTAGAGCCCCTGGAGCTACAGGCCAGGTTAGGATCTGCACTCCTAACCCATGAGCCATCTCTGCAGCCCCTGTGTGTGCTGTATTCTTGTGATGCATGCATTTATGGGTTTATGAAAGGAAATAACCATGTGTATACCACCTTTAATTTGAGATATTAGATTAAATTTATATTTAGTTTCTTATTTATTAAGTCAGAACTCTTGTCTATAAATATCAGTTGTATTTTCTTTGACAGTGACTTGGGTTTTAAAATAGATACTGAGTTCTGTCATTCATAAGTAAAGTGGTCAACTGAGAAAATATATTCTTATTGAGAAGAAGAATATTCAAACACAGAACTTCTTTGAGGATGATAAAAACATAATTAAAAAACTTATGGTGAAAATCACTATTGTGCATAAATTGGCAGTTGCACGTATTTCCATTGTGGGCAGTGTGGGACTGGGTGGTTTTAGTAGTCGTGTTCTTGGTGTATGAACTTGCTTTGTTGTCTTGTAAGCATCCGAGCAGAGCTGCAGCTCTCTTCCTCCATCAGTAAGAACCATTTCCTTGTCACAGATACTGCAGCCCAGAATATACCTTCCCGTCTCAGCAGGAGGCTATCCAGTTTGCCGTCAACACTGCCTTTGAGGCTGTAACTCTAAACCCACGTGCCCTTGTTGTCTGTGGCACGTACTGTATTGGAAAGGAGAAAGTCTTCCTAGGTGGGTGGCAGTGGTATCTAATTCACATTAATATATTATAAAGATCAGACTCTTGCACGGGCCCTTTCAGCCCTGCTCCCACATTTGATACTTTCTGGAATGATCCAGTATTACCTTTGAAGTAAGAGGAAAAATGGATAGTGCTCGACACTAAACCAGGAGGCTAAACTTTGCGGGAACATTTGACAAGTTTGAACGTCTTGACACTTAATGTCTATAGGCAGTCCGTGCGTCACCGTGGTCTCAGCCTTTAAGGCACTCACTGCATAGCCATACCGCATCATTCCTTGCTGTACCTACCAGCGAGCCAGCAGAGAACAGTCTAACTTTTGCTCCTGGGTGATTGCTTCTGTCTTCCTGTAGTTTGTCTAGGTGATAGATGTGTCATTTAGTTCCTGCAGAGTGGTCTCTGATTCTTAAGTGTGATAACACCATGCCAACCTCCAAGAGATGAAGTAATAAGGCCAGGGCTCTCACACATGCCAGTGTTCTTCCTTTCTATGCTGCTTTCTTTTAAGATCAATTGCACTTTCAGTCAGGTGTGTGTGTGTGTGTGTGTGTGTGTGTGTGTGTGTGTGTGTGTGTGTGTGTGTGTGTGTGTGTATCTGCATCTGTGCATGGTAGTGCAGGTGCCCACAGAGGCCAGAGGATCCCATCAGTTACCTTGGAGCTGGAATTCCAGGTTTTGAGCTGCCGGCCCAAGTAGGATGCTGGAACCAAGCTGCAAGGGCAGAATGTGCTCTCAGCTACTGAGCCATTTCAACGTCTGCTTTCTATGCTTGTTTTGTAGTTTTTCATTGATAAGTAATCAGCTTTTTAAAGTAAATTCTTTGGCCCTCTCATTGTTAATTCCATGTAGCCAATGAGCAAATCATTTGGCGATTTGTGGTTAAAATGAGAATGTTCGTTTTGTGAATTAGCTTTTTTTATTTGGTAATTTTGTACTTTAAAATGTGAGTAAGTTGTGACTCTGTTTAACAAGCTGTGGTTTCATCGTTTCTTGTCTTTTGCTTTGTCTACAGCCATTGCCGATGTTTTAGGTTCAAAGGTGGGCATGTCCCAGGAAAAATATAAAACTCTGCAGTGCCTCAATATACCCGAAGTCAGCTCCCTCATTACCACAGACATGTGCAACTCTCTGGTTCACCTCCTCCCCATGATGCAAATCAATTTTAAGGTAAGCACTGGAAAGGTATTTATCCTAATAGAACTCTAAGAAATTCTGTCAGAATTCTGAAAATACCCTCCTCCCCCAACAAAAACATTTGATGTTTTAGCTTTTCTGTGTGTACACCTCTGTTGGGTAATTCCTATGCCACCAGGACTTCAGACATAGACAGTTAGCCCAAAGGAAGAAACACAGATAGAAAAGCATGTCCTAGCTGGTCATCCAGGCTCTGTTTCAGGACCATTTTCCTAGTCATCTTGAGGTGAGGGAGGGGTTAGACAGTTGTAAGTTTTTTCCCTCAGGCCTGTTCTGTTCGGTTCTGACTTTGGCCCCTATTAATACTGGCACGAACTGCTGGTGTGTCCTGACAAGAAGCTCTAGTGTGAGTCCCCAGGTATAAGCTCAAACAGTGATATGGAAGGTCTGATACGGCACTGTGGTTTGGGGGCCTATCTCTCAGATTTAAGTTCTAGGATTTTTTTCTTTGCATATTGTAACATTTTGACACCTTCCAATGGAAACAGTAATGTTGTGTATAAGCATGAATATGGCAAAGGCAAGACCACATTTTTTGCATTATGTTCTAAATCATGCTTATTAATAACCGTGCCTGAAACTGTGGAAGAACTCACAGTAGCAGGATTCACAGCAGCCCAATAGCAGAGACAACCATCAAATAGTGAATGAACAAATACAATGTGATGTATCCAGGAAGCAGGGCGTTCTTCAACCACGAAAATGATGGAGTAGTAATACACGCTATAGCATGAGCTGCCGGGGATAAAGGGCTTCTTTTCTGGATGGCATGGCCATTGTAGAATTTGGTAATGCCAGTGTTGCCCAACTTTGATTTTGTAAGTAGACTGAAAACTGCTCAACTGTGGAATTTTAACACTGGCAGTTGCTGCCTAGACACCAAGAGACAAAACACAGTGAATAAGCAAAGGAGAGGTAAACAGAGACCAGAAGCAGAGCCGGCTGCTGTGCGGCCAGAGTACTGCAGGGGCTGGGCATGCAGCGTGGCGTCCTCAGAGAACTCAGTGGCTTTGCTGTGGTGGGACTAGTGAGAAACGGGTGACCCTGGAGGGGACACCGAGGTGACCCCGACGGGGACACGGAGGTAAGGCAGTAATTGGCAAAGCGAGGCTTCTCAGCAGCCTTGCTCAGAAAAAGGACTCGATGGCTCCTGACAGCCAGTAGCTTTACAGTCTCTGGTCCTCGGGAGCTGCTTTTAGACTGTATTTTTATCGTTCCAGGCCTAAACAGAAATAAATCTTGAGGCAACTGCAACCTCAAGCACAGTTTCTATGCGGGAACTCAGACCGGCTTTCAGGGCAGACTTGGAAGGCTTTCTGCAGAGCTGATTCAGGCTGGCCTTCTTGAGAAGGGAGTTACCGGTGCTATTGTCTAAAGGATCACTACTCTCTGAGCTTCTTTTACCACTTCTGGGAGTTTATACTAAAAATTAATCCTGTATGAAAAGTCTGTTTTTTAGGGCTCTCAGATGAATGTCTAAGAAAGATAAGGGCGGGCGGGTGGAGTCCCTCCAGGCACATCTGAAGGGTGGGGTGGGAAGCTCCAGGGGTGAGCCACACCTTCTTAACCTCCTGTGCCCGCTGTGGGTGTGGGCCCAGAGCAGCATCTCTTTCCCATCCTCCCTGGGAGTGAGCAGATAGTGGGGAGATTTGAATCGTCCTACGCTATCAGGCACAGAGGAGTGGAATCCAATGACTATTGTAATATCATATCTTAATGATTATAACCAAGTTTACCAAATATCTGTACTGCATCAGACAGAATGGCTTTCTTGTTAGAAGACAAACCCAGTAGTTTCCCAGGTATTCAGGGACCCTTTAAAGGGTTTTAGAGTGTGGGGTCAGTAACGTGCTCACTGTACAAGGACTTGAGTTCTGTCCCAGACCCATGCTAAAAACAAAGAAACAAACACCAACGGGTGTAATGTGTGCTTTGTAGACCCAGCACCAGGAAGCAGAGACAGTTGGATCTCTAGGGCACCCTGACCAGTAGCTTAGAACACTTGGCAAGCTTCAGGTACTGAGAGAACCTGGCTAAACGGTGTACCTGGACCTGAGCACACACAGCACACCCAGTCACATGCACTCACATATCTAGAGATAAAGGCTGAGACGCTGCAAATGATGCTTAGTTCTTATTCCCAGCTCGTCCCAAGGTCTCACAGGTGTCTCACGGTTGACCACCACCTCTGACTTAACCCTTATTGACCAAATGTGGTAAAACACAATACAGAGATGCTGTGGGGGTTGCTGGTGACCCGAAGGAAACCTTGGCAACATCGCCAAGGCGTTTTCCTCACACACTGGTTACCAATAAACATGGGGAGGCAGTCATAAATCAGGGGTTTTGTGTTGACTCGGTTGTTTATAATAACTCTCCTCAGGAGAACAGCCCTACAATTGTAGCTGATGCTCAGTGAGGGGTTGCTGGCAGCCTTCTCTGTAGATTTGGCTGGAGCAACCACAAGTTTCTATTTGTAGCACTGGCTTATATCACATGTTATATTTAAAATAACTGATTTGTCTCGTAGGAACCAAAAATTGGTTCTCATTTAATTCTTTCAGGTAGTTCGGACACATGGGCGTTTTGTGTGTGTGTGTGTGTGTGTGTGTGTGTGTGTGTGTGTGTGTGTGTGTGTGTGCGCGCGCGCGCGCGCGCGCGCGCGCGTGCACCCTGTGTTGGTAATGGATGCTGCCAACTAGACTCCAGTTGATGGGACAATGGGTACAATTACACGTATTACCATCTGCGGTCTCTGTTTACTGTCACCCAGCTGAGAGCGAGGTGGTGGAAAATAGTAATTAAGCAAACAACTAAAACAAGAACTGGGAAACATACAATGCTAGAGATGTTATAGTAGAAACGTCAGTGTCTGCAACTCCAGCTCTTAATATCTAAGTTAGGAGCTGACTAGAAACGTGGTCCTTTCATGATATCTTTATATTTTCTTCAAATTAATAAAAGCTTTGGTTGGTACAAACGGAAGTCCAGCGGGGCTGGGAGGACGGCTCAGCAGATGAACATATGCTGTGCAGGCACATTCCAGACTCACCTCTCCAGCACCCTATAAAGGCCAGGAGTAGGTGCAAGTGCTCGCAGCCCCAGTGCTGGGGGTGCAGAGACAAGAAGGTGGCTCATGCTGGCCACCAGCGTACTCCAGGTTAGTGACTGACCCCAACTCAAAGGACAGGCAGAGCATGATAGAGCAAGATATCCCATACCCCATGTCCTCTATACACATATACACATGTGCTTGTGCACACACTCATCCACACACACACACAATTACTTCATCAACAAAGCGCATTCTAATTCATTCTACACTTTTGAAATCCTAGATTTCAACCTTAAACTTCTATTTGAAGTGTTGACCTTCAAATAGCTCCCTTATGTCAGCGTTACCCCGTTCTCATGCCACTGTTGCCATCAGCCGAGTGTCTCCAGTCTTTCAAAAGGAGGTTTTTGAAATGTTGTAGCCCGTTATGACTTTAGCTGAGACACTTTAATTTATTCAACACTTACAAGAGGAGCAGGTGTGGAGGTTTGAGTAAGAGTAGCCCCTGTAGACTTACGTGTTTGGATGCATAGTCATCAGGAAGTGGCACTTTCTTTGAGAAAGACTAGGAGGTGTGGAAGTGTCTTGCTGGGGGTGGACTTTGAGGTTTCATAAGCCCACCACAGCCCCAGTGTCTCTGTCTCTGTGGCTCACCTTCTGTTCCAGCACTGTGCCTGCCATGCCTGCTGCCATGCCCCCTGCCTCGCTGATAATGGATTAAACCTCTGAACCTGTAAGCCAGCCCCTAACTAGACGTTTTCTTTATAAGAGTCGCCTTAGTTGTGGTGTCTCTTCACAGCAATAAAACAGTGACTAAGGCAGAAGTTGGTACCAGGCACTTGGGTATCGCTGTGACAGTTCCCGCCATGCTGTGTGATGGAGGTATGGGACGGAACGTTTGAACTAGGAAAGTAGTTGGACACTTTAAGTCGGGCTTGATGGGCCACCCTAGTAGGGGAGCCTGGGAGACAGTGCTGATGGCGATGTGAATTGTGAGGGCCCCGCCTGAGAAGTGTCAGAGGGTGAGAATATTACCATTTGTTTGGTATTTTGTCAAAGAACATGGGTGGGTTTGTCCTTATCCTAAAAATCTGCCTAGTCTAAATTAAAGCGTTTTGGACAAATGGTGTTGACTGAGAAAGTTTTAAGACAGCCTAGTATTGACTGTGTCATACGATTATTGGTAATCACTCTTACGCTGATCTATAGTGAAAAGGAGCACGCTGGACAAAGAGAAGCACACAGTGTACAGTGAGGGCAAAGGGAGCACTAGGAAGTCTGGTGGAGCTGAGAACTGTGCTCAAGGAGATACAGTGTTTAAAGAAAAGCCAGATGCTAAAAGAAATAAAGGAGCAGTGGCCTCAGGGGAAGACCCCACCCAGCTAAGCTTCCAACCTGTGAGAAGGAGTTGAGGAAAAGCTTAAGCAGTGAGGGAGACCACCAGCCCCAGAGCCAGAAAGCTGATGCAGACATAGGTGAACACAGCGTCCTGTTCCAGCCCCAGCAAGCAGCAGAACTTGTCAGCTTCAGCCTCCCGGTTCTGGATTTAGAGTCAAGAATACAAGAAAGGAATTGGGATGTCTCCCTCCATGGCTAAGGAAAGTCACTGAGCCCAGGAGGGTGTGAGGGATATCCCGCAGGTCCAGAGAGGCCTTTGTGTGAAGCTATGAAGGTGAAGTCTGGATTGCCTTAGAAACCCCAAGATGTTAGGGATACCTTTCAGGAAGGGCAGCAGACCAGATGTGGAACCAGTCCAAGTAAGTGAAATGTGTCACAGTCCACAACGCCAAGAGGAGCTGCAGATCTGGAGAGCGCTCTGACGTCAGGCGTGGAGTTGTAGAAGTTGGGGTTTGACCTGCTGTGTTTTTGGTCTTGCTTTGGCCCAGTATTTTCTCACTATGTTCCTCTCCTCCCTTTTGGAATGGCAGCGTGTATTCTGTGCCACTGCATGTGGGAAATCTGTAATCTGCTTTTTTACTGTGATTTTACTGGGGATTACAGGCGAGTCTCAACAGACTGTGGAATTGTAGATGACGTTGAGTCTGTGGGAGACTGGGGACTTCTGAAGTCAGACTAAATACATTTGCAGTATGACTTGACTACAAACCTATGGGGGTAGCAGAGTGGAATGTGGTGATCTAAATAAGAATGCCCCACTTAAGCGCAAATGTTTGAGTGCTTAGTCACTTGGAAGTGGCACTGTTTGAAAGGATTAGAAGGTGTGGTTCTGTTGGAGTTTGTATGGCTTTGTGAGAGGAAGCATCACTAGGGGTGGGCTTTGAGATTTCAAAAACCTGTGATAGGCCCTGTCTCTCTGTCTGTCTCTGTCTGTCTCCCCACGCCCCCCCTCTTTTTAGCCCCCAATTAAATACTTTCCTTTATAAGAGTTGCCTTGGTCATGGCATCTCTGCAGAGCAATAGAACAGGGACTGAGCCCAGAAATGGTAGCACATGCCTTTAATCCCACACTTGGGAGGCAGAGGCAGGTGGGAGCTTGGGGCCAGCCTGGTCTACAGAGTGAGCTCCAGGAAGGATGCTCAGGGCTACACAAAGAACCCTGCCTCCAAAAACTAAAGACCAAACAAAAACAAAACAGAAAAAGCAATGAGTAAGACAGCACATCACCTCTGATTACAGCGCCCTGAAGACCGAGATGAGTCCAGTTTATGTTTGAGGTAAACAGCAAGTGCCCAGGAAGAATGCTGCAGGACATCTTTAAAATCTGGGTCTCTATTCAGTACAGTGCCACCTCAGCGGATTGCTGTGCCCCTCCTCAGCTCCCATCAGCTTTGCTCACAGACTTGTGTTGCATTTCTGTTTATTGTTACCGTATTAGTGTCTCTGTGTCGCTTTGCTCACAGACCTGTGTTGCATTTCTGTTTATTGTTACCGTATTAGTGTCTCTGTGTCGCTTTGCTCACAGACTTGTGTTGCATTTCTGTTTATTGTTACCGTATTAGTGTCTCTGTGTCGCTTTGCTCACAGACTTGTGTTGCATTTCTGTTTATTGTTACCGTATTAGTGTCTCTGTGTGGCTTTGGAGCTAACTCAGATCAGATTTCACTTCACTCAGCTAGTTAGGTCCCAAATGACCTGCAGGGCTTCTTTCCAGGCGCTGCCTTGGCCAGTTCCAGAAAGAAGGAAAGAGGAGCTTGTATGTGCCTCCCATGACTATCTCTTTCGAAGCATGGCACTGGCTCATTGCACGGTTCTTGCAACAGAAGCTGTGACTGCCTGTGCCAGGCCTCTGATCTCGCCGTTTGATTCCACAGACTCCGTCTCTGTTGACGCTGACCAACGGTCAATGCACTGTTCTTATTTAACAGGGTTTGCAGAACCACTTGAAGAAGTGTGGTGGGAAATTTGATCAGATTTTGGCTTTCCGACCTACAGGATGGACACACTCTAACAACATAAGGAGCATAGCAGATATTACTCCCCAGACAAAAGGAAACATAGCAATATATGGTAAAGTCATTCAAGCTTCCCGTTTTCCAGACAGCTCTCCTTTTTACGACATCTCTTCATTTGTGCGTATACCATGTGTGGATGTGGAGATGAGAGGATGACGGACGTGCAGGAGTCAGTCCTCTCCTCCTGCTGTTTGGGTCCCAGGGGTGACACTTGGTTATCAGGTGTGGTAGCAGGTATCCTGACCACTGAACCACCTCTCTGGTCCAGAGCTTCTCCCTTGGGATGCACTTGGAATGCCTGTCTTAACTTAATTAATGCTTAAAGCACTGTAAAATTAACAACCAAGAGAAACGGGTGGCAGAGAATTTAGCAACCCAAGAGTTTCAGGTCTCTCTAACTCTGAGCTCCTGCCCAGTGCACTGTAAGCCAGCATGAGGGAGCTGGTGAGTGTCCAGTGCCGCGAGCGCAGGCCACTGCATGTGACAGTCGGTGATTTTAGAGGAAATGATAGTTACTTGAAACAGGCAATGCTGTGGTTTTATACCGCGGTGGCAGGAAGCAGCAAGGTTGTGGCAGGAAGAGGTGACTTAGATGTGGTGACAGCAGGGTGGCAGCTGGTGCAGGCTCCCTTTGGGAGGTTTACCCTCGCCCTCAGAATGTCGGGTAGGGATGAGCTGCGTGTCACCACTAACAGACCGGTTCACTCTCAGCGCCCTCCATTGCTCTTTAAGAAAAGACAATAAAGGGCTTTAGGAGCCCTTGTTTCACATCTTGCTTTTCCTGTATGTAAAGCTGTATTGAGGATTGCTTACTCTAGGAACCAGAGGCCCTGTGTGTCTTTCTTCCCATTTTCCGATTTCCTCCAGATTTCCTGAAGCTCACGGCTGAGGGAAGTGTATAGTGCAGTGGTTCTCAAGCTTCCCAATGCCGCGACCTTTAATGTTCACACCGTGCTGACCCCAGCCTAAAGTTATCTTCACAGCTCCTTCAGGACTGTGATGCTGTTACTGTTATGAACCATAATGTTAATGTCTGTGTTTACAGTGGCCTTAGGCCACCCTCTGACTTATTTGACTCCCAAAGTCAAGACCACTGGTTTAGAGGAAGAAGAAAATTCCAACTGAATGTAGTTCTCTAAAAAATGCACATGTCTAGGTATATGCATTATAACATAGTGGTTTGGTTTGGTTTTCTGTGTGCCCTGAGTTTTATGTTATGTTAATGTTTTCATCGTTATTAGTCATAAAGACTAATAAAGGTTTTATTTGGGGGGGGGAGTGTTGTTTCTTCTGTCTTTTTTCTTTAAGACTGTGTTTGTGTAGCCCTGGCTATCCTGAAACTTGCTCTGTAGACCAGGCTAGCCTCAAACTCAGAGATCTGCCTGCCTCTGCCTCCCAAGTGCATTGTTAAGGAAGTGTGTCACCACCACACAGCATAGCATCAAGTTATTTTTTCATAGCTAAAGCACCAGAGGGTTCTTTTTGACGATAATATTCTAGATTTCTTTTTTGATATATATATATATATATATATTGATCAAATATATATTTTACTTTTATTAGTTTGGTTATTAGAAAATAATCTCTTCCCTCTAATGTTACAGGAATCCCCTATAGTGAACACAGCAGCTACTTAGAAATGAAGCGTTTTGTCCAGTGGCTGAAGCCACAGAAAATCATACCCACCGTAAACGTCGGCACCTTTCAGTCCAGGAACACGATGGAGAAATACTTTAAGGAGTGGAGATCGGAAGCCGGATACTGATGCCGTCACAGACGTCAGCTGGGCTCCATACAGCAGGTATCAATAATGAAATCCAAACTGATGTGCAGCACGGTCCCTGAGAACAATCTCAGGGCCGCATTCCTCATTTGCTTTGAACAGTGACGTACCCGAGGTGCTGGGCGCCTCTCAGAGCCCCCAGGGACAGCTGGGAGTAGCTATTCCCTTTCTTTCTTAATCTCTTCCCCCATGGAGGCAACAGTCATCTGCAGCAAACATGGACACCAAATACAGAGCATTATCTATGTAATTGTGAAATGTGAAATAAAACTTTTATATAATATGTATTCTTAAATAAAATTTAATATAGAACTTACCATAGCATCTCTGGATGGGTTTCGTTATTGGCTTATTTTCTTTTTAGTAAACTGCTTTTTAGAGCAGCTTTATTTTCACCGCAAACTGAATAAAAAGTAGAGTTCCATATGCCTCTAGCCCATACTGATTAAAGCCTGCTCCCACTATAGCATCCTCTACCAGAACGGTACACACATTAGCATCACTGAGTGTATGCTGACTCTGAAAAGCCATAGTCTATAGTTTGCACTAGGATTCAGTGTTTGTGTGTATTCTATTGGTTTTGACACATATATAACACATCAATCATCAGGGGGCGCACAAAAGTTTCACTCCCCTAAATATCCTTTATGTGCCCCAAGTTCATGCCTTTCTCCCCATGAATGACTTCCGGCACCTGGCAGTCCCTGCTCTTGTTATTATCCCTTGACTTTTGTCTTTTCTCAAATACCATGTAGTTGGGATTTGCACATCAGCTTCTTTCATTCAGTCACATACATGACAGGTTACTCCATGCCCTTTCCTGGGTGGCTTGATAGTTCATTCTGTGAACTGCTAAATTCTGCTCCAGTGTTGGGACATAGCATTCTCTCCACTCACATGCCGAACGACATCCCAGTAGCAACAAAATGGTCACCGTTGTGTCTGAAATGAACATTGTAAAGCTGTTGTAAGCATTCAGTGTAGGCTTGTAGATGAAAATGCTCTAAGCTCCTTTGGGTAAACATCAAAGGTTAAAATTGTTGGGTTGTGTAGTAAAGAGTTAAATTTTTAATTTTTAAATTGTATTTTATTTTCTTTAAGGTAAGGTCTGACTATGTATCCCTGACTGGCCTGGAACTCACAGGGATCTGCCGGCATCTGCCTCCAAGTGCTGGGAAGAAGGGCATTCACAGCCCTTCTTTCCTAGTGTGTTTAATTTTATAAGAAACTCCCAAACTATTGAGAATGGCCAAGATGAAACTTCTTTGTATGCTAATTAAGAATGAAAGACATCCTGTCCCTAGAGGCGCTACAGGCATGGCTGCTGTGTCACATGTGCATTGATAGGTGACAGAGAGGCCGACCTATGAACATCTGAATGACTAATAACCTAATGTTCCCTGAAAAATATCAAGCCAGAGATGACCACTGGTCCAGTGCCATGGATACAGGTTCCAGGGTAGGGAACAAGACAGAGACTAGAAGAATTCCTCCTGGGAGTGAGTCCGAAACAGACGACCCTCCCTTGGGGTCACTTAGGTGGCTGGGAGAGAAGTGAGGCCAAGATGATCACCAGACCTGAGCCGTAGGGCTCAGACAGGAAGCTAGCCAGAGCTGACCTCCGGTCTGGAGCAGTGCGGGCCTGGAGGGACAGACCGTGCCTGAGATAACCCCCACCCAGCGCCATAATGCCTGAGAGAGGCATAGCACTCCTGAGATGATCTCAGACACTCGGAGACCACTAGAGCCTCGGCGCCACTAAGGAGCAAGTAAATGGTGGAGAAATGGAAGAGAAAGAGAAACAGAAGGATGCGGGTACAATGAAGAGAGGCAGAACTACTCGAAGGGAGTGAGGAACAGTCTGTTTATGAGTAGCCAGTGATACCACTGGGACCATGGTGGGCTCCTGGTCTGGGCTGCCACCGGGGAGGTGGAGGGGGACGTCTGGGTCCGTGGCCCTGCAGTGGTCTGACCTGCAGTCTGGGGCCCGGATGTTGATGTCTGAGGGCTGTGCGAATTAGCCTCAGCCCTCACCTGGGCATCGTGGGAGAGCTGGCCCTAGGGGTATTGTGCAGGGAAATGTTAGTGATCCCCAAGAAAACGGACCGAAACCAACCTGATGCATCTCACAACAAAGTCTTGGGAGTCACATCACAAACTCGATTTCTGCTCCTCTCTGCACTGGTGGTCACTAGGCACGGGGTGGGCTTGTAACCTGGGGGTATAGGTTTGTTGGAAGAATAACCTGGAGACACTGGTCTTGTTGGGGATTAGCCTAGAGACTGGAGCTAGGCTTGGGTTTTGTTGAGGGGAGAGGGGACAACTTGGAAACTAATGCTAAGTACCAGCCTCTTCATTTCCCTGAGTTCAAACCTAGGTTAGGTTCTCTAAAATGAAGTCTGAACTTAAAAGATTTGGCATCTCATCATGATAGCAAGAAACCTAACCCGGAGGTTGGGGATTTAGCACAGTGGTAGAGTGCTTGCCACGCAAGAGCAAGGCCGGAGGAGCAAGGCCAGAACAAGGTCCTGGGTTCAGTCCTCAGCTCTGGGGGAAAAAAAAAGACAAAAGAACAGAAAGAAACCTAACTCCACCCTTGTCAGTTGCAGTGCTCTGTGGGAGTTGCTGGTGAGCCTGCCCTGAGAATATGAGTGTGGGAGAGCTGACTCCTCTACCAATCACCTCCCGTGCTGTAGTGTGATTAAGGGAGATCCCCTCTGGCCCCTCACAGGCAGGAGACCCTGCCCTGGGGTCATGAGAGCAGGAGAGCTGACCCTGCCCTTCACCTGCTGCAGCACTTGGGAGAGCAGACCCTGCCCCTCCCCTGGGCAGCACAGTAGAGCTGACCTTGGATATAGGGGCTTCCAAATGAGCTGCCCTGAGGGTGTGAATGTGGGAGAGCTGGCCCTGCCTCTTGTCGGCTATGTCACGGCTGTATGAGAAAGAAATCACCTCCCCTCTTTTGCCTTCACCGCCAGCAGGGGTCTGGAGAGTTGTCCTCAGCAAGGTTAAGAGAGCAGGAAGCTGTCCCTTCTCCTCACCTGGGCAGCACAGTAGAGCTGGCCCTTATGATGGGGACTTAGGTGAGCTGGCCCTGAGGTAAGGGGAACAGGAGAGCCAGAGGGCTGACCAGTTGAGGAATCTCTCAGGCTCACGGCCAGGGCTTTGAATTGGCCCACCCCAACATCTACTCCATTGATGAACTGCTGGAGTGCGTGAAGACACCAGTTCTATAGACACCAAAACTCAGGATCTGAACCCCAGTGTTCTCTGATTTGTGACTTTGTCTGCCCCTCAATTAGACGTAAATTTCAACACGATTGCCTCCTTCTACAAACTAACCATACCTTCATCGTTCAGGATTAAAGGTGTGCACTAAGGGAGTGTCTGTCTGTGTTCTAGCCAGATCGTACTGTAATCCAGGACGTGTCTGCATTCCAGTTGGATCATATCTCTGGATGGGATCCCTTGCCAGAGCAGCCATGTTGCTGGATTAAAATTCTTCTACACACAAAGAACCGATAAAAAGTTTTTAAAATAGCTCTTCCCTGTTGCTGCTGTGTCTGCAGCCATGAGCATGCTCAGGCTGCAGAAGAGGCTTGCCTCTAGTGTCCTCCACTGTGGTAAAAAAGAAGGTCTGGTTAGACCCCAATGAGACCAACAAAATCAACAATGCCAACTCCCGTCAGCTGACCAGGAAGCTGAGCAAAGAAGGACTGATCATCCGGAAGCCCGTGACTGTCCATTCCTGGGCCTGCTGCCGGAAAAACACCTTGGCCCGATGGAAGGGCAGGCACATGGGCATAGGGAAGAGGAAGGGTATTGCCAACGCTTGGATGCCCGAGAAGTTGACCTGGATGAGAAGGATGAGGATCCTGAGCTGGCTTCTCAGGAGATTCCGGGAATCTAAGAAGAGTGTATCACAGCCTGTACCTGAAGGTCAAAGGGAATGTATTCAAAAACAAGTGGATTCTCACAGAGCAGATCCACAAACTGAAGGCAGACAAGGCCCACAAGTGAGGCTTGCAGGTCTAAGACCAAGGAAGCACGAAAGCACTGGGAGGAGCACCTCCAGGCCAAGAAGGAAGAAATCATCAAGACTATCCAAGGAGGAAGAGACCAAGACATAAACCTTCCCTCCTGTCTGTACATAGTGGCCAGGCTGTGGCCTCATATGGATCAGTCATTAAAATAAAACAAGCCTTAAAGAAAAGTTTTTAAAAAAAATTAAAGACAAAGAAATGGCCAAACTGTCCCCCAACGTCTTCCATGCCAGTGTCAGTAAGAGTTCCTGTGGTGCCTGCAATGATGTCGTGTTCTGGGTTTAGGTGGTTCTAATGGGTATGGAGTAGTGCTAACTCATGGCTTGCATTCCCCCAAGGACGTGCAGTGGGGAACAGGTTTTCATTCTCTTGCTTGCTGCCCAAATTCCTTGTTGGGGTATCGTTAGGTCTTTGGTTTGATTTTTAAATTAGGTCACTCATCGCTTCAGTGTTGATTCGTATACGTTGTGTGTTTGGATAAAGTTATGTTTCACAAGCGTCATTTGTATCTCACGCCGTTTTAATGGAAGGACAGCTTGTCATCATTCCTTTCATGGAACATGCTTTTGCTGTCACACTTAAAAGCTCATCCCTGTCCCCAAGGCCATATTTTCCAGGAGTTCTATAATTTTGCATCTCATATTACATCTGTGATCCATTTGGAGTTGGTATCTATAAGATCTGTGTCTAAATTGATTTTTTTTTTAACATGGATTTTCGAAAGCTAGTCTCTCCGCCCTCTTGGTTTTGCTCCACAGTGAAAGATCATTTCCGGGCTTTCTATTCTGTCACGTTGATTTGTTCTTTTTCTCCTTCAATTTAGTGTCTTGATGACAATAACTTCATAATCAGTCTTGAGGCTGGGCAGGGTCATTCCTCCAACCTGGTTCTCCCTCAGGGCTGGCTCACGTCCCTTAGACTTGTGTCTTTTCATAGATTTACAGTCACTTCATCGGTGTCCTCAAAATCACTTGTTAGGGTTTGGGTCAGGACCTCCCTGCCTCTGAACAGAGTGTCTATGTATACATGGGGGTTCTGTGGTTGTGTTCATATAAAACTTGTATAGATTTTATTAGATTTATGCCAAGGTAAGGCTCTGTGTTTTAAGTTTCAATCCCTTATTTGCTCCTGGTATGTAAAAGAGCGATGGAGTTATTTATGTGTGTGTGTGTGAGTATACTGATGCTGATGTGCACATGTGGAGGTCAGAGGTCAACCTCCAGTGTCCTTCCCTCAGGTACCCTCCATCTTTTGTTTGAGACAGAGTCATATTGTCTAGAAACTCTGCAGTATGGCCCAGGAGAGCTGGTCCACAATCTTCCAGAGATCTGTCAGGATCCACCTCCCTTATAGCCTTCTCTGGGATTGCAGGATATACCACACCTGAGTATGGTATTGTAGAGGTCTAACCTCAGGTCTTTGTGCTTCCCAGGCAAACACTTTACCAATTAGTCTATTGTGCTGATTAGTTTCATGTCAATCTGACACAAGCTAGGGTCATCAAACAAGAGGGCATCATGGAGTAAATGCCTCCATAAGATCTGGCTGTGGCTACCTGTAGGGCATTTCCTTAATTTGCAATTCATGTGGGCGAACCAGCCCACTGTGGGCAGTGCCACCCCTAGGCTGGTCCTGGGTTCTCTAAGAAAGCAGCCTAATGGAACCAGTGACCAGCACCTCTCCATGGCTTCTGCATCAGCCCCTGCCTCCAGGTTCCTGTCCTGCTTGAGTTTCTATCCTGATTTCCTTCCACGAGGGTAAGCCAAATAAAACCTTTCCTCCCCAAGTTGCTTTTGGTTCTGACATTTCATCATAGCAATAGTAACCCTACGTAAAAGAGCCATCCCCCACAGCCTAATGGTGGACATTATAGACTGTAACTCCCGTGAACAAAGGTAGTTTTACTTCTTCATCCTAGTCTGAGTGCATTTTACTTCCTTTGAGAGCTGGGCTCCCAGAACCTGGTGAAACAAAATAGGAAGTAAAGAAGTAAAGACATCCTCGTCTTCCTCCTGAAATCTACGGGAAGCCTTACACTTTCCCACCACTATCATAAATGTACAGGTGTGGGTTCTTGCATGAACTCTATCAGTGAATGTGATTGAGGAATTTCTTAATAAATACTTACATTAAAACATACACAGAAAAATGTCAATAATGGATTTAATCACGAGAAAGAAACTTGTCATGAACCTCATTTGTCTAAGCTTGGACTGTACTTTGTTGTGGAGGTAAAAACTCCAGGCTGGGTAGGGTGGAAACAGTTTGCAACGGGGTGATTTAATTCTCAGTTGGCTCTGAGTTTAAAATAATTGTTTTATTTAATTGTTTGTTTTAATTGTTTGTCTTAATTGTTTTGAAGTTTTAAACTTCTTGAAGTTATTAAGGGTTATAATTAGAAAAACTTCACGTCTGTAGAGATTCTTAACATGGGGAGGAGGTTAAGAGTTGTCTCTCCCCTTCCTCCCATTGGTTTGTTATGTGACTGTTTTTGTTTGTTTGTTTGTTTGTTTTCAGAGCTACAGATTTAACCCAGGGCCTTTCATTTTTAACAGTATTTTTTCATTATTTTGAATATTTTACTTATAAAATCAGTCATGCCATTTTATGAGCAGTCCCATTCTGCGAACCTCGGCAGATGCTACTTTGTGGCAGCTCGTCACAGTTTGTTTGCTGCAATTGTTACAAAATATAGACTCAGGAGCTCTGACTGTTGTACGCATAGGTCACAGCCCACACTGCACTTCCTAGGTTCTGATGAGCGCGTGGAGCTTGAGTGGTTTTGTTGGTGGGTTTGCTTTGCTCTGTGGTACTGTGGATTCAACCTTAAGGCTTCGAGTATGCTAGACAAGTGATCTGCTATGCAGCTGCAGTCGCAACCCTTTCCGAGAAAGGATGCTGTGCGTTGCCTGGACTGACCTTGAATTCACTATACAGCCCAGTCCTTAAGCCTGCACCTCCTTCCTGCCCCCACTAATGGGGTTGCAGCGTGAGCCACCGTATGTGACTCTCAGGGTCTTAGCTGGTCTCCAAAAGTTTGGTAATGTGACCTGTAGAAATCTAGTGCCACTCAGAAGAACTGAGAAGGAGAGGCAGGTTGAAGCTGACCTGGAGGGAAGTGTTCTGTTTCGTACGTGCTCAGGAATCCTCTGACATCTCCTTCACAGTGTTTGCTGGCCTTGGACATCCCATGATCCCTGAAAGGGTGATTTCTAGCTCTGAAGACTTCGATATAATATAGACCCTCTCTTCCTTGGGTGCCTTTGTAATCTAAGTTACCCTTACTCTCTCCACTCAGTTGTATGCCTAGGTAGGAAATGGCCCTTTAACACATCTGATCTAAATTGGACTCACTTCTGTTTTTGAGCTATATCCCTGTGGACCAAGTATACCCTGACCTTCCCTACCTCGCCCTGACCGAGTGCAAATCAATAGCTCGGAAAAAAAAAAAAAAAAAACCAGAAACAAAAACAAAAACAAAAAAAAAACTAAAAATAAACCATAAGGAGAGAATCGCTCTGAGTACTGATCCCCCAAATGATTTGTCATACAAGAATTGAGTTGCAATGGCAGCTTATTTGATGGGTGTACTCCTGGCCATCTAGTTCATTGGACAATTATTTTAGAAAGATGCTAATAAAAATGGTTTGGATGGCAGCAAAAGCACCAGTTAAGGTTTTGTGCTGAAAGTAAATTCCAGTCTGAATAATTGAACACGTCTACCTGGCAGCCACTGGGGTGTGGTAACTATGCTCCTTCTCCCCACTTCCTTTAGTGTCTGCCCTTTCCTCCCAAAGGACATATCATTCCCTCTGTATATCGAGGTGCTCCCCTCAGGGTTTCACAGCTACATTTTTTTACGAACCAAAAATAATTCACAAAACATCTGTCATGGAGTTGATAGTGGATAGCAAGCCAGGATGGTAGAGCAGTGATTTGTTTCCTCCTCTTAAACCTCCACAGCTGGACCAGTCCAGCAGAGAAGGGCCCTGAGCACAGGGTTCAAAGGCTACCCATTCTTCAGGCTGACTGCACGGCTGGCCTCTGAGCATGGCTACCCTTAGAGCACTAAGAAGACCCTCTTGCCTCAGCACAGTTCCTGATTCACTTCGTCTAATTATGCTGCTTTGTCTCTTGATGGATCTGTGAGGGACTCTTCCCTACAGCTCTGTTCTTAGTACATACGAGGACATCAGTGCTGCAGTCTGAAGTTAAGAGAGAGAATTTTACAGAACTTGCAGAATGATGAGTGTTATTCCTGCTAATTAGTAGCAAGTTTTCCCGCAGCACCAAAACCCAGGCTCCTTTAGGATCCATCCCACGCTGCACTGCAAATACCTTTCAGCCAGGGTTTATATTTTATTCATCTTATGATACAGTCCCTTTCGGTGTCTGGCCCAGAGACAGTTCTCATAAATTTTAAATGCTTGAATGGCCCTTGAATAAACAGTGACAAAAAAAAAATCCATCTATATCCTAAGAGCTGATTTTCAAAATTCTTTTTTATGTGTATCCCTTCTGTGAAAATAGCTTTGTTCCAGAATAACCGCTGGAAATAAAAATACGTTGAAACTAAATATACAGTGAATTGTTTCAGCACACTCAAGCGTGTGTTCTTTAGATCAAACTCAGCATAGGAAAAATTTAGAAAACAAACACTTTAAAGGAGATACCTCAGCTCAGTCTGGGTACCTAGACTTGAACTCTCAGCTCCTCACGAGGCAGAGGCAGGGGGATTGTAAATTCAGCCTGTCTCAAAAACCAAAACTCAAGTTTGAGGCTATTCACTGCTCAGTGGCTGGTACACGAGAGAGGGGATGATAAGTCGTGCATTTTCTGTCTTAAGGGAGCTGAGACGGGTCACCGAGGCTGACGATGATGCAGTTGGTGGAAGAAAATAGACGTCAAACTAACTTGGAAATATTATGCAAATAGTCCCTGGGTGAGGGTGAGCAGGCCAGCCTTTAAGCAGCTTGCTTGACTTAAATCAAACCTGGTTTTATGTGAGCACTGCTCTTACGTTTAGGAATGAGTTTTGTGGCTTAGGTTCTCATAGACACATAGTAGTTTACATAAGGATTTAAGGCATCCGAGAACACTATGTGCCTTGTCCCAAATGTGATTGACATTTTTCAAGGAAAACTTTTAGTAAAAGTCAAGCTTCTTCTATCAGCCTAAGCCCTTCTGAGATTTCAAAGCGGAATGCAAAGGCTTAAGGTCACGGAGAGGCATCAAAGCAGGGTGCAGACTCACCGTTAGGTAACACTGTTTCAAAGTTCTTAGAAAAGAGGCCCGGCAGACTTCCTGTAGAGGGTCTTGAGCTCTGACTATATGTCATCCAGGACAAGCAGATACAAGTGTAAATGAACTAAAAGCAACAGTGTCTGTCTGCATGGGGGTCAAAGGTCAAGGTCCCTGTGGTGCAAGGTCAGCCAGACTGATGATGATGGTGATGAAGATAGTAGCTTTCATCCATGGGAGGAGTGGCATGCCCTATTTTTCTGTTTTGTTTCAACAGCTTTATCCAAATCTATTTCACATACCTTACCAGTCATCTATCTGAAGTGTACACATCAGTGGTGCTTAATACTTGGCAACCAACCACCATGAGTTTTCTTCAGGGAAAGAGGACATTTAGTGACCATGCCCCACCCACCCCCACCCCCACCACCCACCACCCACCCCCGAGCCGTTGTCTCTCCTGCCCTCCCTTTGCCAGAGGCATCCATCGTGAACGTTTATCATAAACATCTAACGTGTTGTCTTTTGTTTTCTGCTTTCTTTAGCAGAACACTTTCAAGATTTTTTTTAAACCATACTGAATTTCACTCTTTATTTGAGCAAATCAAATCTCATTATTTGAAAATTGCGCATGCTGTTCATCCCAACTTTCCTGAGTGGTTTCCGTTCCTCCGCTATCCTGAAACGGGGTGTTAGGAACGTCTGTGCGTTTTTACGTGAACATGTGTGTTCATTTCTCTTGGATGGGTACATGCTTGCAAAGCCATAGGGAATATGGTAGCTCTGTCTAAACATTGAGAAACAGCCGAGACATTTTCCAAAACGCAGCAACACTTCGCGTTTTCTCCAACAGCTTATGAGGGTCCCCATTTTGTTCACATCTCAGCCGTACTCGCTGTGTGTGATCATCTCGGTGGGCATGAAGTACTGTCTAAGTGCAGTTATTGTCTGTAGTCCTCTGATGATTAAAATTGAGCGTTCTTCTCTGTACCTCTGTCCTGGAAGAAATCAGTACATCGAAAGCCCAGATAAATGGATGAGGTGTATGGTCAGAGTAGTTAGTTTTAGACTTTAGTCTTGATTTGTTAGAAAAATTATGTCTTACAATGAAAAACTCATGATTTTGGTCCAATATGAATAACAATAAACGGATACATTTTATTTATTTTAATGACATTTGCTTCTGTGTATATGCGTGTTCATGGTACATATATGTACATATTATAGTAGCTTGCTGTCCGTAGGGGTCACAAGACCTTCTGGAACTCTAGTGATGGACAATTGTGAGCTGCCACGTGGGTGCTGAGGATGGAACTTGGGTCCTCTGAAGAAGCAGCAACTTTCCTTAACCGCTGAGCTTTCTCTTCGGTCCTGACAGGACAGTGTGACACACAGTGGTGTTCCAGGGATGTGAAGTGACTGAAGGAAGTACAGGTAAGATAGTTGCTGCTTCAGGTTGCAAGCGAGACGCAGAATGAACCTCACAGTTACTACTTGGAATGGGGTTTGAAATTTCACAGTGGTAAGACCAACCAAACTGGAATGAGAAAAGTCGCTTTAAAGAAAAGGCCTATGATACTGACATAAACATATAAAAAGTAAATATCCAGTTTTTATCCCTTCAAACTGCAACATGCTATAAAAGATAGTATCTGGAAGCCATATAATTCAATAGTTTTATAATTAAACAGATAGCACGCTTAGTTCCCCTTTAGCCCTAAATAGCATCAACTCTGGCTAAGGTCGCATTTTTCAAACATAGATAATAAAAGTCCCAGTGTTTTAAACAACCCAGAGATTCTCCCGTCCTGAGAATGATCAGCAAAGAAACCGCTCATTGTTCTAAGAGACAGCTTTGAAACTGTTTACATAGGAACTCTATTCTCAGTCCAGACCGTGAAATTTATTCATACGTATTAAAGTTTCTGACAGGTTTTTGACAAAGAGCAGGTAAGAAAAGCCGGAGTCATCAGCAGTGCAGTTCTGTAGTCACTGTTCCCCACCCCACCCCTATCCCCACCCCCATCCCCGGTGGAGGAAACAAGTGGATTTGGATACATTGTCCTTCCTGGGCCAGTAAACAACTGGGAGACATTAAATACCCTCAACTACAGCGAAGCTCCTAGGCTGGGAACGCCCTGAACAGCACTCACCGCCTTTTCAACTCTCAGTATATAATAGCAGAAGTTGAAAAAATTTAATATCTAGAGTAAGGGCAGTTAACTGGCATCATCACTGAGTTCATTTAGGAAACGTTTGCTGCGTGCTGGTTATGTAAAGACACTGCTGACAGAAGTCAGATTCCTTAGGGAGAGCCTAGGGAACAAGGCAGCTTTTGAGATGGTTTGTAACAGTGAGTACCCTTAGGACACTCTCAGGGGAGAAGACAGTGAAGAGAGACAATTATCTCTGAAAAGCAAAACCAGAGGTGGATTTGAATAAATCCCTTCAAGGAAAAGGTAGTCAGTACCTATATATCCTGGAAATAGTTAAATGTCCGCTAAGGTAACTCAAGCAATATGAGGAGATACGGGAAGACAGATGGCAGCCTCTAAAGGGCCAGTAGGATAAACAACGAAGTAAGGGGAAACCCTACTGCACCTCAGGAGAGAAGACTACTGGGTGGCGGGTGCTGTCAGAGCTAAGAGTGGTTGAGAGAGCAGAGTCTTATTAAATCAGTCACCTCCTGGTCTCCTTCTGCTGGGGAGTCACAGGTCTTTGAAAATGAAGCTTGACAAAGATGTATTGAAAGTAATTTTCATCGTTTCTGTTGCTTATTCAAAAATGTCAAACAGGAGGTGCATTTTCAATACATACTGCAAAGGTCAAAGTTACTTTCAAAGATTTCTTCAGCAAAGGTGCTAATGGGATTTGCTACAACGCTGGAGAGATTGTGCTAAGCTTTCTCCATTCTGTCCTAAGATTCATTATTCATTAGTGCGATAGTAAAGTTATAAAAGAAATGAACCGGTTCAAAAGGATCGGATGGCTGATAGTCATAATCAGTGGGGAAGAACTCCAACCAAATTTTGAAAGGTAAAAAAAAAAAAAAGCAAACTGGTTGGAGTGTTTGATTTGGTGGAAGGGCATGATGGGAAAGCTGGAATGAACGGTAGCTGTGTGTTTGTCTGTATAATTACACAAGTGAAAACCAACAGACACTCCCGTGAGGCAATCTTCATCCAGCATTTGGTCCTGTAAGGAACAATGTCTGCGGGCACGGATGCCTTAAGCAGCGATGAGTTTAACGATGTAAAATAAGAATGGGTTACTAATGCTAAGGAACAGAGAACGAGGTAGATATAGGAAAGAGGGCCCATTAGTTTCCTGTTGAAAGTTCTTTCATGGCTTCCAGTCGCAACTGAAATAAACGTAATGGCCCCTGCGCTGGGGAGATGGCTCAGTGGGTAGAGCACTTACCACGTAAATGTGAGGACCAGAGTTCAGCTCTCTGGAGCTCACGTGAAACCGGAAGCTATAACACACATCTGCAATCCCAGCACTACTATTGGGAGACGAAGGCAGGAGAATCCCCACAAGTTCAGGGGCCAGCTAGCTTGATGTCTACATTGGGGAGGAGACCCTGCCTGTCTCAAAATGGAAGGAGGGAACAGACACATGAGACTTCCCTCCGATCCCTTCATGCGTTCTGTGGCACCAGTGTGCCTCTGCACAGGTACAGGAACGTGGGCACAAACACAAACAAAAGTATGCCCTGTTCATATCCCTGTGGCCTCCTTGACCTTCCCTTTGGTGAGAGCCTTATGCCTGCTCCCTCCGCCATCTCTCCGGCACCCCTGTGTGTGTAAGGTCTCAAGAAACCCAGGCTGACCTTGAGCTCTCTTGTTGAAGTTGACCTTGCATTCCAGTGTCCCCCAAGTGCTGCAACTACCAGTAAGCCCAAATGATTTCCCTCATTTAAATGGTTTTGTCTAAAACTTCATCGAGGACTTTATCGCTACTCTTTTTTCTACTTAAATGTTATTTCAATAGAAAAAGAGTTGGCCCCTGACATCTATCCTCTCTTCACATGCGTTTTAGCTCAGTGCCCAGAATAGAAACTGCATTTCAATTTTCTCTTACAGCTTAGTGCGTCAGTGTGACTAAGGTCTGGCCAAAAAGACACGAGCAGAACAGTTGAGACATTTCTGAGTTGGCGTCCATACAGAAAAAGTGTGTCCTGCCCCCCTGCCATTCTTCTTACGGTTTGGAACTCCATGCTAAGCTTCCCTGGGCGATTCCGGACCTGAAGCTTTGGTGTAAGAAAGTAGGAGCTTGGGGTTGGATGGGTTGTCCCAAGGCTACTGTAAGAAGCAAAACCCAAAGTTCATTTGCTAATCCGTTCTTGTAAGGTCTTTGTTACCCAGATCCAGACCTAACCCCAGTGCACATCGCGCCCTTGCAACCAAGGAGTTCACAGTGCAGACCCTTGTCAGCACGTGGGGCTCAGCTCATGTCACCCCAGATCCTCAGAAGAACATTTCACTGCTACTCTGTTGAAAGTCAGTTGGTTTGGTTTTTAATCACTGTCCCCCCCCCCCCATATTATTCAGGGGTTTACTTTCCAATGGCTTGTCTTCCGGAGTTCAAGTTTCCCGAGTCGAACGACCTTGTCTGTCTCGTTCACTGCTAGATTTGTAATTCCCGGAACAGCGTCTGGCACATGGTGGGGGAGCAGTGTTTATTTGTCGAGTGATTAAGTGTATCATACTGTGAAGTTAACAGACAGAGTATAAATTGGTCTTAAGAACGAGCATGCACGTGCCATTTGGGAACACAGAGATAAGTAGAAGAGACGGTATTTAAAACGGTTCTTAAACAGCTACTTCTGGGAGCAGGGTATGGAGTGGGGATAGGCAGGATCATACTGGTTTTTATCATATGGCCCCTTGATAATATCTGATTTTTAGCCTGTGTACATGTGACTTTGAAAAATATCGTGCTTCAAGGTAAATATGGTGTCATTCAAATGTGTTAGAAGATTGCTTAATGAGACGGAAAGCATATCCTCAGTATGAAAATCAAGAGGCTACGTGATGTGCTGTTCGGCAGAGCAAAAATATCATTTCATGAAGTGTGGACTCTGTGTATAAAAAGACACATGGGGCTGGAGAGATGGCTCAGTGGTTAGAGCACTGACTGCTTGTCCAGAGGTCCTGAGTTCAAATCCCAGCAACCACACGGTGGCTCACAACCATCTGTAACGAGATCTTGATGCCCTCTTCTGGTGTGTCTGCAAACAGCTACAGTGTCCTCATATGAATAAAATAAATATTTTTAAAATGTATAAAAAATTTAAAAAATGTATAAAATACACAAGATGTTTTCACGTGTGTGATCTAAATAAATATTCCAGTCTTGAAAGCAGAATGAATGTTCATTGATTCATTATGATGAATGGATATTTGAAGACCATGTTAGCAGCTTCCTCCCCGGGGTTTGTTTGTTTGTTTGTTTGTTTGTTTGTTTGTTTCTTTCTTTCTTTCTTTCTTTCTTTCTTTCGATCTATTTATTTACTTTATGTATACACTGTAGCTGTCATCAGACACGTCAGACACACCAGAAAAGGGCATCAGATCCCATCACAGATGATTGTGAGCCACCATGTGGTTGCTAGGATTTGAACTCAGGATCTCTGGAAGAGCAGTCCATGCTCTTAACCGCTGAGCCATCTCTCCAGCCCGTCTCCCCAGGTTTTCAATAGGCCTTGGGCCAGCCCTTCCTTCGAGCCATTTAATGAGGAAGTGAGGAGCTACTGGAGTATGTTAAGCAGTGAGGGTGTGATAAAATTTCAAGCAGACTTGTGAACAAGTTGATGGAGAAGCTGTTGAGGTAACAAGGCTCCAGACCACGGAGGTCTGCAGTAAAAAGCAACAGTAGAGTTGGTAAGAAGGAGGCTGCCCCAAAACACAACTCAAAGACTTTGCAGGATTGGCCAGAGTCAGTCGGTGTCCAGGACCCCAGCTACAGGAGGGCAAGGACAGTTTGACCCTGTTTCCTGTCTCATCCCACGGTCTACCTGGCACAAACGATCGACATTCAGTAACTGTTTGATTCCCAAGAGAGGAAATGAATGAAGGCTGACGCTTTCAAGGCCAGCTAATTTGCCTGTGCAAACTCTGTGGGTCTTCTCTGTGCAGCGGGAGGGCTGCGGTGGAGGGGGCCATCAAGCTTGGTCCGGATGTGTCCGGTTATGATGCCGGTGCTGTTCCAAAGTGAAGATTCTGGTTACAGACAGATGCGTGGACCATAGACACACAAAAGGTCCTTAGTTGGTGAACAGCACTGTACTGGAAAGATGAGGAAGAAGACAGCACAGACACCACCCAAGCCATCGATGGGGAGGTAGTCGATGTCACAGAAGCAAAGAGGACAGTAAGGAACAGTGTCAGGACAGCTGTAAGATTAGATCTGAAATTACCATGAATTTAGAAGTAGCTGTTGTTGATGGGCCAAGGGCTAGATACACAGGGACACTGGAGACTGGTTTCTTGTTTGTTTTGGCTATATACCACATTTTCTTTAAGTTTTGGTTTTCTTTTTTAAATCCCTTCTTACTTCGACAGGTCTCTGACTTGTACCCACCACTAAATCGTCGCCTTCTTATCAAACGTTCAGTGGCTATTTTGGCAGTGGGGAGGTTTTTCCGCTTGGTCACTGTCAGCTGACAGAGACTCTTTGTACTGCCACCGTGAAGCCAGGCCACCACAGGCCTGGCTTTCCTGCCTTCAGGTCACGCCCCAGGTCCTGTGTGTTCGGTTTTGTTTGCCCAGGATAAACACACACATTTTTTTTTTCTCAGATTAGGAAAGGGTAAGAGGTTTCATAACATCAAAATTGAAGAGTATGTCTCATCACGCTCTTCACTAGTCATTGATCACGCATTTTTCCAAATTTTCCTTGCCAAGGATATTCTCAGCACAGAGTTATTTCCTGGGAACAGATTTTTTTTTGTGTGTTCTCTTTCTTCTTTTAATTCATTATATTTTAAAAATCACTTTGTGTGTGTATGTGTGTGTGTGTATGTGTGTGTGTGTATAAGGATGTATCCTGTATGTGTGAACATGTATGTGCATGTTCACGTGTGGAGTAATGTCAGTTGCCTTTCTTTATCACTTCTCTCTTATTTTTTTTTCTGAGACAGAGTCTCTAACTGAACTTGGAGTGCAGCACTCAACTAGTCCGGCTGTCCAGTGAGCACCAGCACCTCTCTGTCCCTGTCCCCAGTGCTGGGCTGACAGGCACGCACCTGTGCCTGGCTTTTACAGGGGTGCTGGGATTTAAATCCAGGTTCCTCTGGAGCTGAAGTTACAGGCAGTTATGAGTTGTCTGATACGGTCTCTGGTAACAAACTTGGATGGTTTGGAAGAGCAACAAGCCTTCTTGTCCTTGTACGATGAAGAGTAGAACTTTCTCCTACTTAGGTTCAAGGTCTAGGAGAAGTGACCGAGGACTCTTCTCACTCACAGTGGAGTTAATTTCACTTCGGTCAGACCAGACGCAGCAGGATGCAGAGTTGTCTGTGATGGAGCACCCTTCGGAAAATGGATAAAAGACCGAGCGAGAGTTCTTCAGCATTTCCACCATACCATGGGCACACAAGAGCAGGACAAACCCATATATGCAAACCAGGCAATATTGTGCGCTCCTTTGATCCCAGCACTCGGGAGACAGAGGCAGGAAGATCTCCATGTGTTAAGGGTGAGTCAGGGGGACATGATGTGACCATCTCAGAAAAAAATACGCATGCATAGAGATTATTCATGTTTCATAATCAATTCAATGACACAAATAAATGGTAAACCCTATATATCATGTCAGTAGCCAAACACTAGCTTATGATTCAGAACTCCAGTTTGGTAGTGCCCTCCATGAACTGACTTTGACAGATCTACCAAACTGGTTGGTGGTTTATGAAGCATCTGTCCCTTCCTGAAAATGCACTAAATCAGCAACCAAGCTTCAAGTGGTTACTTAAAGGTGTGGGGAGGGGGGGTGATAGTTAAAAGTCGTAGATGTTGTGTTACTCTAAGAACTCCTCCTTCCTAGTCATAGGAGACACCTCTTGTGTACCTTTCTCTCCATGTGCTATGACTCCCAGTCTTAAGACAGCTGCTTTTCCAGATGACAACAGAGAGCCCCCCCTCCTTAGTAACAGAGAGCCCCCTCCTTAGCAATGGAAAGCCCCCCTCCTTAGCAATGGAGAGCCCCCTTAGCAATGGAGAACCCCCTCCTTAGCAATGGAGAGCCCCCTCCTTAGCAATGGAGAGCCCCCTCCTTAGCAACGGAGAGCCCCCTCCTTAGCGGGCAGTATGCAGGTCCAACACCCAGAGCCACCTGTTCTTCAGGATAAAAGTAGGTTTTTGTTGTTGTTGTTGTTGTTTGTTAGATGGTTGGTTGGTTAGTTTTTTGGGGGAGGGGGGTGTCAAGACAGAGTTTCTCTGTGTAGCCTTGGCTGTACTGGAACTTACCCTGCATCCCAGGATGGCCTTGTACTCACAGCGACCTGCCTGCCTCTGCCTCCCAAGTGCAGAAATTAGAGGCCGGTGCCACCACTGCTTGGCATGAGCAGTTTTTTTAAAGTTCATCTTCTCCCCCAGGATTCTATCGGGACCACACTGTCCACAGCAAGGACATGTGACACACGCTGCCACAGTTCAAACTCTACCTTGGCTGGCCCACTCCACTTTTTCCATCCCAATGCCTAAGGACAGTAGACGTTTTCTTCTGTTTGTTTCTAAAGGGTCCCTGGAGACTTCATCATATCTTGGAAGGGGGAGGAGGAGGAGGGGGAAAGGGGAGGATGGGGAAGGGGGTGTTGCTAACCCATTGCCACCACACATCAGATCCCAGTGTCAAGAGTAATAGGGCAGCTGGTTTGCGTCCCTGATAAAAGAATGAAAGACTTTGCTTGTAAAAAGTTTAGCTGTGTTCACAAATCCAAAATAGTCGCCCTGCCCTGGCATTCCCCAAACATGGCTTCAAAGGCCTGGTTTCCTTCCTAGGCTGTGAGTTATCCTGCTTACTGAGTTACTGATATTGATAATCAATTTCTGGAGCTTTCCATTCTGGCTCCCTCAGTCTTGTGGCAGCTTTCTCCTTGTGCTGGGGACTTTGAAGCTGGGAGGACTGTAGCCTGCAGTCTGCATGCCTCTTCCTGCCACGGGGGTGGAGTGGGTTGGGGCGAGCACTTCCTTGCCAAGATCTGAGCTGTGGTGTGGTATTGAATTTTTCCACTGTTTTACATCATGCATACCACACTCATCTTTAAAAATAAGAAGGATAATGTATTCCCAAACTGTGCTGCGGCTGAAGACGGTGGTCCATTGGCTTCTCTGAAATTCTGCCAGCATTCGCTACGTGGCTGCTTCATCTTAAAAATAGCCCCTGAGGGATTGCGCAGCAACCCCTGAAAAAGAGTTGGGTGGCGTGACAGGGAAAGAGAAAACATACATGAATGAACCAAAGTGAGAGGAGAAAAGAGAGGAGGGGAAGGAAGGAGGAACTAGAGAGAAGAAGAAGAGAAAGAAGAGGAAAGATGGGAAGAGGCAGTGAAGAGACCAAGGGCAGTCAGGTCACGTGACGAAGTAAAGCCTTAAAGCGTTGCCTTTTTCTAGTCCTAAGGTACCAGAGGACATCCCGAACCCCTTTCAGAATCCATCTCAGGGTTACCAGGGTAACCTCATCTAAAGAGGGGAAAGGAAAAAGAGAGGAGGAGCAGGAAGAGGAGGAGGAGGACCAGGAGGAGGACCAGGAGGAGGAGGGAGAGGAGGAGGAGGAGGGAGAGAAGGAGGAGCAGGAGGAGGGATAGCAGAAGGAGGTGGAAGGCAGCAAACAAGTCAGTGTTTGCCAAGAAAGAAATTTGCAGTCTTCTGGCATTTTTCTTTTTGTTTTTTTTAAAATGGAAGGGTGATGGATGAATCTAGTGAAGGGGAAAAAAGTCCACAGAGCTCACAGCTTTTTCCCCTGTGGGGGGAAAAAAAAAGGTAAAAGGCAGCCATTTTGTAGTGCTGGAATCACCAGGAAAGAAATGTGGGCGCGTTGCCTAGCTCTAAGCAACTGGAATAAAACGCAGGCCGTGGGTGCACACACACCCAGCCAGAAGGGAGCGTCTGCAGCGCACTGCGGACATAGCAGGTGAGCCACTGAATCCCCTTCTCAGCCCCCAGGGGCTTGCACCCAGTAAGGACTCTGGAAAGTTTACGAACAAATGACACACCCACGATTAAGGCCGTGAAGCGATGGTCTCTGGACCTGGAGGGTGTCCCAGGACTCTGCAGCCCGGTGAACGTCTGTCCACACTCAAAAGCACATTTCTTGTCCCACTTAAGGCCACAGCTCAGGACCCTCAGTGCAAATGCCATAAAGCAAAACGGACTTTTAATGCTTCCATAATCTATGAAGCCTTCTAGAGTCCAGCTAGTCGCTGGCACACCACGTCTGTGCAACAATGGATGACGGCTTACTTCATATCCAGAGTGAAAAATTCTAAGTGGTCAGCAACACATCTTGAGTATTTAATGGAAATAAACCATTAAAAACAAACTCTGTTCTTAGCAAAGTTTATGTTGATAAATTAGGGAGTTTCCCATTTACGAACGCCTAAGTTCTGAGACATACTGTTTGTGTACTGACCCGACACTCTCCCTTGTAACCACACTTCTGGATACTTTATTGGGTTCTTTTCCTACCACTCTTCTCCACCTTCCCAACACCCCAACACCAGGCAGGAGAGAAAGGTTAGAGGGAGAGGAGGTGTCGATCTCGTTGAACTACTTCCTGATGATTAAGGGAGTTGAGTTTCTTGGGGAGAGTTTGATCTTCACAGTCAGGTTATCTCCAGCAAGCAGCAACCGGCAGCAGCTGCCCCTCTCTCAAGGCTCTGGCATTTATACCCTCTGAAGAGTCCCCAGAATTCCAAACACAAACTATGTGCACCTGGCAAAATCACTCAGAAGACAGAGAAAGAAAACAGCTGTCCATACTTTACTGTTATTTTGATTTTTGATTTGACCTCTCAGGATGCTCATTAATTGAGTAGATGATATATTGTTTTGACAGATAGATACCTGAAGCAATGACCACACTTTGAGGATAACTGAAAATGTAGGCAGCTTCTTGTATAGGACTCCATCATCACAGATGCTTAGAGATGCTACTGATGGGAAGGGCCAAGAGTGCCTGCTGCACTAGCAGAGGGCCGCGTAAGACAGCGCCTGCTGCATGTTAGCACAGGGCCAAGCAAGGAGAAGAATGTGCCAACAATGGACGGAAAAAACAGTAAATGAACTCCTAGAATAGCTGAATGTTTTGCACTCGGGAACCTATAAAAAGGACAAAGTTTTCCCAATTAGGTTAGCCTGCGATCATCCAGTATGAGGGTGGCCTCGAGTGTTAACACTGAGGGATGCAACTCCCAGGCTGTGTCACTTCCAGGAGATCAGAGCTGTCCCTCTGACATGGCGGTGGCCTTGCACCCCTGTCCGTTTAGATGGGTCACCGAAGGCGGCGTTCCTAAACGCACCTGTGGTTTCAGTCTGTGTAGCTCCTGGTGGGATGAAGGACCTCGGGTTTTATAAGACACCCAGGAACAGGTTTTTCTTGAACTTCATTCTTTTGAACTCTGCTGTTTTTGAATTGCCACCCCCTACTCTCCATCTCTATCCAAGCGTGTGGCTTCTTCTTTCCTTGCGGGAGGCATTGTAAGTAAAGCAGAGAATGACCTCAGGACTTCTGTACTCCTAAGGGATGGGGGCCGGAGAAGAGAATGCAAGAGGGTATACTGCCAGGCAAAAGTCCAAGATGGACCTCTGATTACAACAGCTGCAAGGAGTCCCCAGGAGAAACCACAGCACAACATTGTGAAACCCAAAAGAAAATCAGCTTAGCCAAGTCAGAACCTTGGGCCTCCAACAGCCTTCATGGGGTGCTTGCCTCTCAGCGGCGATGCATTTAGCCTCCCCATGCCTTGGTTCCTTAGCGGATTGATAGTCTCCATTTCTTGAGGTGACAGTGAATGACAAACGAGAAATCCCTGTAGTGTGTACCTCATGCAGAGCAGTACCTCAAATTGCCACACTTCCCCTCCCTGGTCACATTCTCCACAGAATATCTCATCAAACCCCCTGTGAAGTCCCTAAGGACCCTTAGCTCTTCTCCTGTGGTTCTGGGAGCATGACCATCGGACTGGGCCTGTCAGCGTTTGAAAGCCTTGCTTGCATGGCCCTTCCTGAGGACACGTGACACTTATTTGTTGGCACTGGCGTTCACTTGTAGTACTTTGAGTTCACGCTTTCAGAGGAACCCACGGAGACAATGGAGCGTAAGTGGTCTTTGGGCCCTGTGATCGTTTGAGCACGATTTCCTTCATTCTTTTTGCCTTACCCTGAAACCATCTACCTCCTTTCTGTCTGCTCTCGGAACTCAGCAAGCTCATCTACCACTCATTGTGTTAACATCTGCGCCCAGGAAAGAAACCTAGCTTGATCTCCAAGCTTGAAGACTTCAGTTCTGGATCGCTTACCTGATTCTAGCACGGTTGTGTAACAGTCGTTCATGTTTGAAGTTTCCAATCAAAGAAGAATCGTCCATCTATCCCTAGTCTCTGATCAGGTTCTCACTTCCTCTGGTCGGGACTGGCTCCTTTGCCAAGGTGTGAACCCCGTTGTTGTTCTGAAATCGTTTGCCTATTAGCTTTGGATGGGCTCCTTCTTTATCTAAGATTTGACCTTCGTGCAATCAGCATTTGGCCCCAAGAGCCTTGAGTGGGACTCAGCATAATTCAGCACCGAGGAACTGCCCACTCTGACCCCCGAGAGCACACCCTTGTTAGCCTAGCCATTACTGACTCTTCATCCTGTACCACATGCAGGGTCCTCTGGGAGGAGACATGAATTTCGATCCTAATTGCATTGCTAAGTCTTTATTTCTTCAGAGATGGCTTATCGTGAATGAAGTGTGTTGCTGGAACTGATATCCAACTCTGGAGATTCCCAAGTGCCATGTCTTAGCGTTTTACTGCTGTAAGCAGACACCACGACCAAGGCAACTCTTATGAGGACGTTTCATTGGGGCTGGCTTACAGGTCCAGAGGTTCAGTCCATTATCATCAAGACAGGAGCATGGCAGCATCCAGGCAGGCATGGTGCGGGAGGAGCTGAGAGTTCTACATCCTCATCTGAGGGCTGCTAGGACAATACTGTCTGGCTTCCAGGCAGCTAGGATGGGGGTCGTAAAGTCCAAGCTCACAGTGACACACCTACTCCAACAGGGCCACACCGTCTAATAGGCTCCTTGGGCCGAGCATATACAAACCCTAACATTCCATTCCCTGGCCCCCATAGGCTGATTCAAACAAATGAGTCTATGTGGGCCATACCTAAGCACAGCATAATACGAAATACATTTAGTCCAACTCCAAAAGTCCCCATAGTCTACAGTAGTCTCAACAATGTTAAAAGTCCAAAGTTCACAGGGAGGGGAGGAATAGGGGTTTGTGGAGGGGAAACTTGGAAGGGATAACATTTGAAATGTAAATAAATAAAATAACCAATAAAAAAGAAAAAGGAAAAAGGGCCAAAGTTCAAAGTCTCTTCTGAGATTCATCCAATCACTTAACTGTAACCCCCAAAGCGAGACAGGAAACCAGGTGGGCAAACTCCAAAGTCTGCATCTCCCTGTCTGACGGAATTAAAGGTGTGGTCCACCAAGCCTGGATTTAAGTTTTTTCTTCGCCTATAACTTGGTCTGCTCTAGACTGGCCTTGACCTCAGAGATTTGCTTGTCTTTGCCTCCTGAGATTGAAGGTGTGTACTACCTTGCCTGGGCCTATGCATTTCACAGCCACTCAGCCTCGAGATCTCCATGCCAAGATCCAGGTCAGAGACTTGTGTCTTCTAGCCTCAAAACCTGGATCACAGGCAAGCCCTCTAATTCTGGATTGTAGTTCATTCCAGATAGAGTCAGGTTGACAACCAGGAAGAGCCATTACACGCCAGACGCCCTCAAGTCCTTACACCATGCAGGTTTGCTTGCGAAGCTGTCCTTCCGTTTAAGGTTCTCCTCAGCCTGTGAGCTATTAATTCTGCAGATTCCAACCAATGAGGGCTGTGCTTCCTGTGCCCATGAAAGCACATAAATAGTAAGGGATTTACTCAGCCAGTTCATCCGTTCTGCATTTTAACGTGCAGCCACGCATGTGTACACACACACACACACACACACACACACACACGATGACAAAGCATACCGCACAGCATATGTTTTACATCTCCACAAATGCTGTGCTTTCATGGCTTCTGCTCAGGCTTGTCCTCCCAGTGTTCCTCCTTTCTGGGGACACAAAGAGAAGAATGACTTTCAACCCTCAACCCTCGTCAGCGGCAGCCATTCAGACAGATCTCCTGTGAGCTCCTTAAGGTTTCCCTCTGATCTAGTCAACAGACCTGGGAGTCAGAAGTCCTAGGAAAATGTCCCCCTTCTTGATGCTTGGGCGAGTCTTTCAGTGTCCTGGGACTGAAAGGCTCACTGCATGACTGAGAACATTAGGTCGCTCAGCCGCCAATATTCTTCCTACCCCAGCGCTTCACATATTACAAATATCTGTGTGTGTGTGTGTGTGTGTGTGTGTGTGTGAGAGAGAGAGAGAGAGAGAGACAGAGAGACAGACAGAGAGACAAAGACAGAGAGACAGACAGAGAGACAAAGACAGAGAGACAGAGAGTGACAGAGACAGAGAGACAGAGAGACAGAGAGACAAAGATAGAGAGACAGAGAGAGACAGAGAGACAGAGACAGAGAGGCAGAGAGAGACAAAGACAGAGAGACAGGGAGAGAGACAGAGACAGAGAGAGACAGAGACAGAGAGAGACTGAGATGGGGAGTTTTTCTCAATTGCTTCTCCTCCTTACATTTTTAAAAGATTTATTTATTTATTTATTTATTTATTTATTTATTTATTTATTCATTCATTTATTATATATAAGTACACTGTAGCTGTCTTCAGACACACCAGAAAAGGGCATCAAATCCCATCACAGATGGTTGTGAGTCACCATGTGGTTGCTGGGATTTGAACTCAGGACCTCTGGAAGAGCAGTCAGTGCTCTTAACCCCTGAGCCACCTCTCCAGCCCCTCCTCCTTATTTTTGACACAGGGGTCTCACTGAACCCAGAGCTCACCGACGCGAAGGTCCACCTGTGGAAGAGCTGGCCAGCAGTCCCATCATTGTATAACTGTTGAGAGCTGCCTAGGACTGGCTGGGGCCCGACCTTCAATAACACTGGGGTAGCTGTGGAGTGAACGCACACAGGAGTCGGTTTCAGGAGTGACGCGATGCCCAGGCGGCTGACTGCGGAGGCTCACACTTTCGATGGCACAGCTTGAAAATAATACTGAACACAGTTGGTAGACAAATCTGCGAGCTCTCGGGAGGCCAAATGTCATCAACGGTCTTTTGCAATTTGTTGGCATCGGGACGGGCGTCTGAAAGTCACTGATATTTACATAGATAAAACACAATGCTCCAAGGGGATTATATTTTATACTGGCAAAAAGAAAAAGTCTAGTCGCCATTATTATAAATTTAATTCCAACCAAAATTCTTATTAAGCCTCTTGGAGAAAGAGGACATGATATCTAAACATTTTAAAATCCGGCTGCTCTCCAGAGGCCAAACTCCAAAATACAGAACATCCTCCAGCTGCTGGAAAAGTAATGTCCCATTTGCAGCGCACTGGAGTAACTTTAAGTAAACCATTAACTCCTTGGGAGCTAATGACTGAAACATTCAGGAAAATCAGTCTTCACAGTACCACGGGTACTTAGATTGACGGCCACAGTTTGGGTGAGTGCTCTTAACACCACTTGACAATGACACCTCAGCCCTTAGTGCCCATTCTACACACTGTAGACCAGCCAAAAACTGCTGAAGGTTTGACCTCGAAATTCAAATATACCCCAATGCAAATCTTAATTTGGCTTTAGAAATTCCGTATATTTTCATTCTGTCTCCCCCTCCAACTCCTTCCATGCCCCATTTCCTCTAAAATTCATGGCATCTCCTATAATTATTATTGATACACACACACACGCACACACACACACACACACACACACACACACACACACACACAGAGCCTACTATGCCCACTTAGTGTTTCTTACACATACATGTGTTTAAAGTTGACCATTTGGTATTGATAGCCTATCAGGGAGTCATACCGGAAACAACTTTCCTTTCACGGCAGCCATTGGTTGTCTGTAGCTCTTCGTCTGGGGATGGAGCCCTGTGAGAATTTTCCCATTCACCTCGGCATGTCAACTGGCGTTGCCCTTACGCAGGTCCTGTTTAGGCTACCACATTGTTGAGATTTCATGGCTGCTGCATCCCTGCCACGTCTAAGAGACTCTATCTAGTGCTAGGAATCCAGGTCTCTGGCTCTTCCAATCTTTCCTTTCCTTCTTCAGTGATGTCCCCTGAGCCTGAGCCGTAGAAGTTGGGCTGTAGATGTCCCAGTTGGGGCTGAGCAATGAATGGTCACTTAGTCTCTGGATTTGAACAGTTGTAGATCTTGGTAATGGTTTCTGCTACAAATTAGGCTGCTTTGATAAGGAGTGAGGGCTACTCTTTTGCATGGGTATAAGGATAACGACGTAGAATATGGTAGAAACTGTACTGGCTGCAGAATATCAAAGAGTAGCTCCCAACGCACATCTTAAAGATGACAGCGCTGTGCTGAGAGAGTTTGAAAGACATTTGGCTTTCCACTATCTCCCCTTCTTAATTCCCCTGAAGCTGATTGGGATTAACCTCAAGATCATACATTTTATGCAGTAATATATGTATGTGCATATGCATATGTCTGTGTGAGTGACTGTCACATGTGTGTGATACCCACAGATGGCCAGAAGAGGGTATCAGATTTCCTGGAGCTGGGGTTTTAGGCACTTAACTGCCAGGTGTAGATACTGGGAACTGAGCAAGGGGACTTTGGAAAAGTCCTCTTAACCACTGAGCCATCCCTCCAGACATGAGATTCTTCTACTTGTACCCTTCAACCCAACAATTCTTTGAACATCATGATCATCAAAGCATAAAGACTCAAGACAGACTAGATGTCTTAATAAATCTTAATGTGCTAAAGGACATGAAGGGTTAGAAAGACAAGACCAACAAACTTTGGACACCTGCTATACGACAGGTGAGCGTAGTTGATAAGAATGCGTTGCAGACTAGGAAATTGCCAGCAGTAGACTTAAAATGCTCTTATCACAGAAAAGACAGCTATGCATGGTGGTGGTGGTGATTATGTTAATTAGCTTAATCAATTCATTGCACAGTGTATGCATACATCAAAACATCATGTGCACATAAACGAAGGAAGGAAGGTAGACAGATGGCAGACAGGCAGATAGACTGATGGCAGATAAAGGAATTGATGTTTTCCTAGGATCTCTGCATTCTTTGGAGGTAAAAGAAGTTGTTGAGGAAGAATGATCTTTTATTCTATTATTCTATTTCTTCCTTCCCTGCCCTTTCTGGGGTTTCAAACACTTTTCCTTGGTCACAGTCACTGAGAATTCCAAATATCAGACCTAAGTTTGAGTTTCAGGAGAGAACCAAACACTGTGGCATTGAGAATCGCTTTAACAAGTTCTTTAATCCTTAAAGATTCTTTTGAGTGCTCACTGCGTGCAGACTGGGCTTCTTCACCTGGTGTCTGGCCTGCTTTTCTGCCCTCCTCTACTGCTATCTGCTGGTTGCAGATATGCAATGTCAGTTTCCAGAAAGGGCCACACGATCCATCACATCTAGTGTGCCTGTGTACGGTGTGTGTGTGTGTGTGTGTGTGTGTGTGTGTATGTGCGTGTGTATATGTGTGTCCGTGTGTTTGTGAGTGTGTGTGTGTATGTGTGTGTCTCTGTGTGTGTTAGTGTGTGTATGCATGTGTGTGTCTGTGTGTGCGTGTATGTGTCTGTGTGTGGATGTGTGTGTATGTGTGTGTGTCTATGTGTGTGTGTGTGTGTGTGTGTGTGTGTATGTGTCTGTGTGTGTGTTTGTCTGTGTGTGTGTGTGTGTGTGTGTGTGTGTGGGTGTGTGTGTGTGTGTGTGTGTGTGTGTGTGTCTGTGTGTGTGTGTGTGTGTATGTGTGTGTGTGTGTGTCTGTGTGTATGTGTGTGTGTGTGTCTGTGTGTGTGTGTGTGTGTGTGTGTGTGTGTGTGTGTGTGTGTGTGTGTCTATGTGTCTGTGTGTGTGTGTGTGTGTGTCTATGTGTGTGTGTATGTGTCTGTGTGTGTGTGTGTGTCTATGTCTGTGTGTCTGTGTGTACATTCCTGTGTAAGTTTACAGGATTGTGAGTCATGTGGAGGCCAGGGGTCAGTGTTAAGGATCTTCCTCAATCACTTTCTATCTTATCTTTTGAGACGGTCTCTGACTGAACATAGATTCACTGAGTGAGAAGCAGGCTGGCCAACGAGCCCCAGGCCTCTGTCTCCCTAGGGATTACAGTCTGCACTTCCGAACCCGGGGCTTCTTTTAAACCGATGCCATGGATCCACACTCGGGTCCTCATGCTTGTGCTGCAAGAGCGTTATCAACTGAACAGTCTCTGTAGCCTCTGATCAATTCCAGGTCTGAGGTAGGACTTTGCAAAGTGATTCTCAACCTGGTGTGAGGCTCATAATGGACACTGCAACGTTGATGGTTAGGTACCACTCCAGAGATCTGATTTGTTTTGGTCTGAGGAGGGTCACTGGTATTATTTTGAGACAGAATTCTAATATGCAGCTAGGCCAGAGATCCCTGACTTCACCAATCAAATCTCACTAGAACACACAATGTGCTGCTATATGTAACTGAGAAATAAATCTGCATTCAAATTTTCCATATCTAGACCAGGACTTCAACTTATTTCAGGCTCTTAAAACAGCCCATTTCATTGCTATGTGATTTTTATGGCTTAAGAAAAATTGAAATCAATTATTTTCTCTGCACGCTTTCAGGATTTTCCTCAGGACTAACCAGGAATCCAGGCTGAACTAAGCCGGTGCCATTATTTTATCACATTTCATAGTATATAAACAAATTCTAAAAATAAAATGAGCTATAAAAATGTATAATTCAAAAGGTGGGCTCTCACGTTAATGTTCTTATAAACTTAGCATTCCTTTGCCATGAGTTCTAACAGACTCAGAGACCAGAGGCCTGCTTTCTTAGCAGGTGAAAGGAAAGGCAATTTATTTGAGATTTGATTGCTATCTAGTCACGAGGAAAACAGAAAATGCTCAGAATAAGAAAATAATATAAGCTTCACACACACACACACATACACAAACTTACACAACTCTCTTATACATACAGACACACCCACATATAAACACAGATGCACACAGACACACCCACATATACACAGAGACACACACATATGCACACAAACATACACACACAGACACACACATGCACACACACATACAGACAGACACACACATGCACACACGGACACATACATACACATGCACACACATACATGCACATGCACACACACATGCACACACAGACACACACAAACATACATACACACACGGACACATACATACACATACACACACATACATGCACATGCACACACACATGCACACACAGACACACATGCACACACAGACACACACAAACATACATACACACACGGACACATACATACACATGCACACACATACATGCACATGCACATACACACAGACACACACAGATACACAGACACACTCAGACACAGAGAGACACACAGACACACATACATACATACACACACTTACACACTCTCTTACTGAAAGGAAAAAGTTTAAAATTGCCCCCTAGACAAAAGTTGAAGCCAAAAGAAAGAAAACTAGTCAGGCCCTTCAACTGCCTGTTCCAGGAACTAGTTGATCACAGAAAGAGTAATTGCACCAGCTGGTTCAGCCACTTTGTTCCAGAAACTAGCTAACCATAATAGCAGCTGACCATAGTAGCAGGAACTGGTTAACCATAAAGTTAGATTAAAATCTTAAAGAACAATCATGAGAAACAGGAGGTTCTTCCTTGTGATTCGGTATGGTTTTTCCTTTAAATACCCCTTCTCCCAACCATTCGAGGTCGAACTCCTCTACCCCTGCGTGGGATATGAGTCTCGACCCCAGTGCACTGGTTTCTGTCGTCCCTATCAATAAACCTCTTGTTGATTGCATCAAGATCGGTCTCTCGTGAATTCTTGGGGGGGTCTTTCACTTACACACACATACACACATGCACATACACACATATACATACACAGACACACATACACATATATACACACGCACACACATACATACACACACGCATGCATACACACTCATGTACATGGACTTCATTGTATATAAATTATATGCATTTTCACATACAGTAATACGAATGGGTAGGAAAATGGTTTATTTTCTAGGAAGTGAGTTTAAAAAAGATGCTTCAAAGACGATCAATTAAAAGGGGCAAGCATTCATTCGGTTTTACCAAGAGATTTCCCATAAGTCTGTGGGTCAAGAGGCTTACCCTGGCAAATGGCAATCAAATGATCACGGGATATGCTTGTTCTAGGGACTGTTGACAAATTTCTTGTCCTGTTGACAGATATCTTTTCATCAACAGATGGATCCTGTGAGGCTCTGGCTCTGTGACCTGCGGGAGTCCCTTGTGGTAAAGAAACTGTGCTCTTTATTGGGAAAACAAAATTCAAAACAAACCTCACCAAAACCCGAAGCAAATAAGCAGAACAGGAATCTAGTGCTGTTGTCCTCCTTGCTGTGTTTGTTGTTGTCTTTGCTGTGTTGGTGGTGGTGGTGGTGGTGGTGGTGGTGGTGGTGGTGGTGGTGGTGGTGGTGGTGGTAGTGGTGGTTGTTATTGTTGTATTTGTTGATTTTGCCTCTTCTTTTGAATTTAAAAATGTTATAAAAACACACACACACACACACACACACACAAATCCACATGCTTGCTAAAAAGTAGCGGTTTCACAGTGTTATGTGTGGCAAGGGATCATGGTTGCATTCTGTTGAGGAAGAAAAAAAGCCCACCTTTTTAAATAAAGGAATATAATCCATTTCCTGAGTAGATCAATCTAAAATTTACTGACCTTAAAAAGAATCCTCATAAATACAGCTCTTACGAAAAAAAAAAAGAAGAAGAAATGTATTCTTTAAAAAATTAAAAACAGAACTCCAGAATAACCTAGCCGTCCTGGGGCTGGGCACACAGCCAAGAGAAAGTAAGCCACTGTGTCAAGGAGACATCTGTGTGTCCATGTGCATCAACAGCCAAGAAATGGAAATACCTAAGTGTCCATCGGTTGGTGAATGTGTATAGGAAATGTGGTACGAAATTAAATACTTATTCTGCCAGACAAAAGGATGAAGTTGTGTGTGTGGCAACGTGGATAGAACTGGAGACCATTGTGTTAAATGAAGAAAGCTAGACACAGAAAGACAGATGCTGCATTTGCTTGCTCATGGTAAAAGTGCAAAAGCAGAGTACACTGGTGATTACCAGGCACTGGGAAGGAGGAGGAGAGAGGGTGGAGGGTGGAAGGTGGAGGGTAAGGGGGAGGAGAGAGGGGAGGGTAAGGGAAAGGGGAGAGGGGAGGGGAAGGGGAAGGGAAGGGGGAAAGGAGGGGGGCATGGGGAGGAAAGGGGGAGGAGAAAGAGGAGGGGAAGGGGGAGGGGGAGGAGAGGGAAAGGGAGAAAGGGGGAGGGGGAGGGGGAGGGTATGGGGAGGAGAGGGGAAGGGGGAGAAAAGGGGGAAGGGGAGAGAGAGGGGGAAGGGCAGGGAAGCTTATGAATGAGCTCCTGGAGATAGGTAAGAATAGGAAGCTCTTGGGTACCATGTACTGAACATTCAAACAGCTAGAAGAAAGGGTTTTGAAGCATAATGAAACCATGAATAACTGGTAAGTGTTTGAGAGGGTAAGTACATTGATTTAAGTGTTTTACAAGATATACAGTGGATTGACCATTAGGTGATTCCTTATCAGTGCGTACAGCTATGTATCTTTGTGTGTCAATTAAAACTCTAAAAACAAAGAAATGAGAAAAAAAGCAGCGAGGTCCACTTTTTTTTTTTTTTTATTCTTAACACCCAATTTCAAGCCAGAAAACATTGTGCACTCATTTATCCCCACGGCTCAAGATATGCATTGCAAACCAGGGAGATGTGGCTTGAAATAATTTGCAAACACCGCCTCTCGCCCGCTCTCTTGGCCTTGTTTGATCTAGAAGATTAAATTATTGTCCTGTGAAATTAGAAATATTGTAATGTTGAATTTAACCAACATTCCAGTTCCAGCCATTCAGAATACAGCTAGGGAGGGATGACGTGGTTTAAAGTTTTCTGTTAAGATTATTTTGCACACAGAAGGAAATCACGTTAGTGCCCTCTGATACGGAAGAGCAAGCACCCGATGCACAGTGCCTGATTGGTGCTGGCGGCAAGCGAGGGTGCAGCACTTAAAGGCAGCGGCGCACCTGGGTTCTATTTAAGGCTAAGCAGGATTACTCACAGAGACCCAGCGTTCTGAATCTAAGTGCCACCAAGTTGTTTCAGAGGGAGAGCTAAATTTGGAGGGCAGGATTAAAGCTCAGCGAGAGGGTGATTTAGAAAACCTGCCTGCATCTACAGTGAGTCACCCAGGAGGACTGGAGTACGTCTAGATGCTGGCTTGCTGGTCACTGGAATCTCGTTAGGTTGAACTCATTGGCGACATTACCTTCTGTGTCATTCTTCTCATAAATGTCATTCTCTGGAAAATTTCCCCCGACGATGCCTTGCCTTTTCTAAGCAATGCACTTTAGTTATTCTAATGCTAAATTCGAGACCGACTGACAGCCAAAAGACCGTTGCTAGGGAATGTCTAATCTATTCCAATCACCTTGCAGACATGAAGCGGAATTATGAAGTGAAAAGTATTCGGGGGCCTTTATAAGAGTTACACATATGGGACTGCTATTTCTCGGGACAAAAACACAAGTTATCCAAGAGATTGCATTTGTCAAAAAATGAAAGCCAAGATTATTCTGGCGAGAGCAGCCAGAGCTCAGGGAAACTCCAGAGCCCGGGAACAACAGCGTATTCTCCGAAGGTTGTAATATCTGTTAAATGCATTTAGATTTTGTTTTGTTTTGTTTTGTGATAGGGTCTCATTTAGCTCAGGCTATCCTCAAACTTGCTATGTGGCCAAGGCTGGCCCTGAATCTCTATTCCACTTACCTCTACCTTCTGAGTGCTGGGATTATAGGCTCAAGCCGCCACGCCCTGCAGAGTTAAATTTTATGGACAGTTAAAAGGCCTGTGCATAATGCTAAGCAGTACGCATGTTGTTGGAGAATCGTTTTTAGCTCAGAAGGTCGTTTAATTAAAAATTCAGTAAGAATGTAGCAGAGAACATACTCTTGTACAGGAATATGGAAAACAGACCTATTGTAATTCCTGTGCCAGCATTGATGATAAAAGCCCCAGGAGAGTAGACACCTTGCTCCTCTCATCCGTTGCTAATTGCTCTGGTAATCTGACCAGTACATAGGAAGTGACAGGCGCTACGAACACGCTGGACTGAATGGCTTTTCTCATGTATCAGGAGTCACCAAACCCAAAGATATGGAGACTTTATCCTGAATAAGTATGAATGCTTAGTGCTTAGATTTTATTTATTTCCAACTTCAGGTCTAGGTTGGGCATCGATTCGGAAGTCTTAAAGGGACTTTTCAATGTCCTTTTGATTCGCACACACACATACATGTGTGCGCATACCGTATGTATACAGCTGCCTTTGACAGCCAGAAGCAGGGACTGGGTCTTCTGGGGCTGGACTCCCAGGAGGTTGTGAGTCCAGCGCAGGTACTGGGTACCGAACTCGGATCCTCTTCAAGAGCAGCAAGCATCCTAATCCACCGAGCCATCTCTCCAGCCCCTCGGAAGGGGTTTTAGCTTTGATGCTGATCGCTGTTTCCCAAACCTTCAGACAGCCGGAGCTGAGGGTAGACAGAAGGATCATGTGTCCGTACGTCTTCGGTATGGCTCGTATAGAGCAGGTATGCAGATTTGCATTGGGAGCTGACAACTTAAGTTTCTATTTTTCTGGAACTATGCGTGTCTGGACGAGAAAAGACATAAGGACTGAACAGACAGACATACTGTTATTCAGTCCTGTTGCAATGATTAAGTTTGGTTTTATTTCCAGACCTGAGGGAAAAACAGTTAACATATGGGAAATTTCTGGGCAATTCCTCCCAGCCTCTAGACGTTTTCAAATGAAGCACTATCTGCATAATTTCTCATATAGCTTTATGCTAGTTTCATGTATGTTCTATCAGGAAACTCTGGCTGCTAAACATTTTAATACCAAGACCCTTAAAGGACCATATAGGGTGACAGTTGTTAGCTAAACTTACACTGTGCTGGCACCTCAGAGGCAGGAAGTATACCACAGGGCTGACTTCTCACAGGAGGGCAGCAGAGAGAGTTGGCAGTCAGGGGTAGGGGGGAGGGAACCAGTGCAGGGGGTGTACTTCCAGATTCCTCACCACCCCTCCCTGAAACACACTTTTCAGAGTTCTGACTTTCAACTCTTCCTTTCCAAGTAGGGCTGTTCATGTCTAGAGCCCCGGGTGAAGAATTTCCCTGTTTAAGAAGATCCGTGCCTTCACTGAATACAATGTGAGTGGTTTGATCCCCACTAGAGCACATACAGCTGAGGACCTAGCTCCCCCAAGAAGGGCCGATCCTTGGAGGTACGTTTCTGCTTTACGATCGGGTGACATTTTGACTACTTGCTGTTCCTGACGAGCAGAAGTCGGTGTGAACCTACCAAGAAGTGGTGGTTGGGCTAGAGAGTGGCTCTGGACGTGGCTTGCCACACAAGCATGAAGAACTGAAGTCACATCTCCAGAACCTATGTAACGCCAGGTGAGATACGTGTACCTGTAATGCGGGGCTTTCCAGTGAGTCGGGAGGTGGAAGCAAGGGAAGCCTGGAACTCACAGCAGCAAACAGGAGACCCTGCTGCCTCTAATAAGGCAGATGCTGAGGACAACACCCAAGGTTTCCTTCTGGCCGCCACATAGCCACCATAGCATGTAAATAACTGCATCCACACACACAAATGCGCGCGCGCGCGCACACACACACACACACACACGGTCATTAGAAAGAAGATTTTTTTTTAACTTAGAGCCAGTGATGAAAACTAGTTTAGACTGACCCTTGATTGCTTCCACAACCCTGAAGCCACAGTCAGAACATTTGATAGATAATATTGTAGAGATCATGTAATTTCTCCATTAGAAGTCAATCTTTCAATTCGTGAATTGCTTAGGGGCAGAAGGATGACTAATGACAAAGTATCCCCAAAGCCTCTCTCCTAAAACTTTAGAACAACAGATCGCATCGTATTATTAAAAGGGCTTAAAGAGATTGGCAAAGGATTAAAAGCTGGAGAGAAAGAAGTGGGGGGGGTATCAATAAGTACAAGAGAAAATGAATCCGATAGCAACAGAATTTGGAGCTGTGTGAATGAAATTAAAATAAAATTTCAGCATAAAGAAAAACAAACGAACAAACAAACAAGAAAAACCCTGGAACCATCTTCTCCCAAAGACCCTGGGAAACACATTTCTAGAGATGTGACTCGTGGGTACTCTCTCTCCTGGCTTCCATTTGTCAACTGAATTAAGGAAACAGACCTCCCTATTCAGTCACGATTCATCTCCTTCTTCTTTCCCACACATAACAATAGGTAGACTGTTAATTTTAGAAGTTATTAGATACTGACCCAGAAACAGGAAGAAAAGATAAACTTTCCAGGGGGAAGTAAAGAAGGCTCTGGAAACCACCTTGATTTTATGCTGGCATCAGAGTAAAACAAAGAAAGTGTGACCTCTACTGACTGCTGCCAACGCAAAAAACCTGGTAGCTATTCAAAACAGACTGAGCTACAGGAGCCAGATCCATTCTTGGGGGGGGCAGGTCTGTTCTTCTGGTGGATGGGGGGAAGGGCAGCAGGGGGTGGGGGTGGGAAGCTTTCTAAGCCTTGAGATGTTTCCTCTCACGGTTCAGCCCTGCTTGCTTTCCTTGCCCTCAGAGGACTCTTAGGTTAGTTGCCAGCAGCCATATCAGGTGGCTTACAACTTTCTTTAACAGTGTAACTTCTTAGTTGCTTAGTTGAAGCAACTAAGTAGCTGGTCAGCGAGACCCTTAAAGGCTACTTCGCCAAGCAGTGCATGAAGTTGCAGAGGTGAGTGAGAGCAGTTGATTTTGTATCCTGGACTGGAATTTTTGTGACCTAGAAACAATGACCTCTGACCTCTCTCATCTTTGTTTTTCTCTCCTATCAAATGGTGCTGGTATTACTCACCTTGAAAGTCACGAGAAGATGAAAGGAAATGGAATTTTTTTTTCTAGTCCCTTAGATGCTTACGAAGACCTCTTTCAGCCTCCTATCCTTAGAGGTGCTGAGGTGTGCAGCTTGACTGAAACCAACAGAAGACCCGCCTGTTGAATCTGTGCGCGCCAGTGTGAATGACGCTGCACTGTGGAGTTGTGGTGTCCAGTTTTAGCTGGATAGGCAGCTATTACTCCTCTTAGCCATGCTAAGAGTCTTCAATATAAAAGTGGCCAAAATGTGGCTTTCCAAGTCACAAAGGTTCTACAGATTTGCTTGGGGTAGCAGATATAGTTTACCCTCCATGTCTACGAACTCCACATCTGCGCAACTATGGATTGAAAATATTTTGGGAAAAAACTATGTCTGCATTGAACACATACATTTTTTCCCCATATCATTATTCTCTAGCAAGACAGTATAGCTATTCACACAGCATTGGCATTGAATTTAGCATTATAGTGACCTAGAGGAGATTCAAAACATATGTGTGTGGGCTCTATGCAAATACCCCATTGTTCTATAAAAGGGACTTGCGTGTCTTGGATTTGGGTGTTTCCTGGAGTCCTGGACCAATTCCACATGGAGGAGAGGCATAGAAACACAGACGGGGCAACCAGATCAGCTCTGCCTGGATGGGGAAGCGTGACGTTTGGGCTGGACTCGTGACTTCGGTGTTTGCCAAATAAATCCTGAATTGAAAAAGTCCTCAGCGTGGCGGTGATGTTCCCATTGCTTTTCCTTTCAAGTCTGTCACAGAGAGTTCTAGAGTTCTCCATGGCATGCATATATATATATATATATATATATATATATATATATATATTTAAAGATTTATATGTTAGTACACTGTAATTGTCTTCAGACACTTCAGAAGAGAACATCCTATTACAGGTGGTTGTGAGCAACCCTATGGTTTCTGGGAATTGAACTCAGGATCTCTGGAAGAGCAGTCAGTGCTCTTAACTGCTAAGCCATCTCTCCAGCCCACCTTTATTCTTAAACCTGGCAAGCTGGGAGAGAGGAATCGCAGGAAAGAGGTTATAAGTATACAAGTTCTTTGAGGATCATAAGTAATGTGTGACTTCTAACAGTCAACATGAGCTCTACTAAGGAACCCTCATCCTCTGACTGATGGTGACATTAGTATCAGGTCTCTGTATACAGCACAACAACTATAGATTTCATCAAATGTTCCCCAAACTAATAAATCCCCAGCCCGCTCCAGCAGGGTTTATGTAAGCTGGGAGGAATCTCAGCAGAGTCCCTCGCAGTTTCACACACTTTGTTTGGAAGTGTGAGATATTAATTACAGAAAAAACTGGGTGGCAGCAGTTATCCTGGCGACAGCATCATGCCAACCATCTGTGGCGGCAGAGACCAGTTTCTTCCTGAAACTCCCCCGCCCTTGCCTCAGAGCCTCCACCTTCTCCACTTAGCTCATGCCAGGGCTTCTGGTTTCTTAGGGAGAACTCTGAGATTCTCTAAATACAGTGTTAACTGTGTGGTAAGACAGTGACACGGAAAGATAGCATATAAGAACTGATTAGCAAGTTACCTTCCCTGGGAGTCCCAGAAAGTCCTAGCAGTCTTAACTACGCAAAGCTGAAGTCGCAGGTCTCTCAGCAGCTCCTAGAGCAGCGGTTCTTAGCCTGTGGGTCGTGACCCCTTTGGGGTGGGGGTGGGAGTCACATAGCAAATATCCCGCCTATCAGATACTTACAGTAGAATTCCTAACAGTAACCAAATTACAGCTATGACGTAGCAATGAAAATAATTTTATGAGGAGCGGGTCAGCACAGCATGAAGAACTGTTACACAGGGTGGAAGCTTTAGGAAGGTTGAGAACAGCTGCCATAGAGGAACGCAGCTGAGGAGACACCTGGGCATAGAGGAGCTTTAGCTGAGCTTTGGAGGAGCGGAGGGTGCAGTATCTCAGGAAGTGCTTTGTGGTTTTCTTCTGTCTCTGCGATGTAGCTCTGTGCATCCTGCTTTCTAGACTTCGAGGACTGTGTGTGTGTGTGTGTGTGTTTCTGTCTGCCTCCCTGTGTCTGTATGTGTTGTGTATGTAGGGGTACACCTGTGAGTGACTGTGTGTCTATGTGTCTGCGTGTGTTGTATGTATGCAGGGATGTATGTGTCTGTCTGTCTATGTATCTCTGCATGTGTTGTGCATATATGCAGGTACAGGTGTGTATATAAATGTATGTACAGGTATGTGTATGAGTGTGTGTACAGGTATGTGTATGAGTGTGTGTACAGGTGTGTGTATGAGTGTGTGTACAGGTGTGTGTGTGTGTACAGATGTGTATACAGGTATGTATATGAATCTATGTACAGGTGTGTATATAAGTGTGTGTACAGGTGTGTGTATACAAGTGTGTGACAGGTGTGTGTTTGTGTGTGTGTACAGGTATGTGTATGAGTGTGTATACAGATGTGTGTATGAGTGTATATACAAGTGTGTGTATGAGTGTGTGTACAGGTGTGTGTATGTGTGTGTACAGATGTGTGTACAGGTATGTATATGAATGTATGTACAGGTATGTATGTAAGTGTGTGTACAGGTGTGTGTATGAGTGTGTGTACAGGTGTGTGTATAAGTGTGTGTACAGGTATGTATATGAATGTATGTACAGGTGTGTGTATGAGTGTGTGTACAGGTGTGTATATGAGTATGTGTACAGGTATGTGTATGAGTGTGTGTACAGGTGTGTGTAGGGGTGTGTGTACAGGTGTGTGTATGAGTGTGTGTACAGGTGTGTGTATGAGTATGTGTAGGCCAGGAGATGACTGTAGGTATCATTTGGCTTTCTTCTTGGAAGTCCTCGTGCTTTCAAGGATGTTCTCTGTCACCTGGGGTTGCTTCCCAGTCCTTTCTTGTCATCTGCCACCTTCCAGCTCTAACTTAAGAGCCATCTGTACCTTTTAGAGAAAAACCTTCCCACCGGAAACCCTGGCTGATGGTATCAATTTTAGTTTAAGATACAGTTCTTAATATTTAAGAGCTATTGCCTACAGAGGAATGAATAATTTATTCAAAGCCTTACACAGAAATGCCTTTTTCCGGGTCCCCTCAGAATGCTTCAAACAGTCTCTGTCCCTCCAGTTAACTCTTGTGTGGATGCATTGGGAATCTGACCTATTCAAGTAAACTCTGCTCATCCCCCAAGATAGGAAGCCCTCTCTTGGGTTTGCTTCAAGTTTCTCTGCAGACAAAGCTTTGCCAGCGCCACCCGCAGTGGTCTTTTGGGTTTCCAGTGCTGAGTTTGGATTGAGGAAAGCCAGACTTGTCTCTTGGTTACCTGTGAATGTTTCTGCCTTAGCATACTTAAGGACAAGCTTAAGGACAAGCCCCCATTACTCCTCCCATCCCGAGGATAGCCTAACATTTTTGTCACTGGAGATGTGGTAGTTGCCAACTAATTGACTGTCACACAGAACCAGGCCCATCTGAAAAGAGGACTCTGTAAAACACATAAACTTGTCACAAAGGGAGCCTTGGCAAAATTCTCCTAGTCAGAGTAAAACAGAGTTATTGGGTTTTTTTGTTGTTGTTGTTGTTGTTTTTTGTTTTTGTTCTTTTTTGTGTGTGTGTGTGCTTCTCCTGAGTAAGAGGTCAGAAGATGAGTATGTGACTGAGACCAGAGTCACGTAGAAATGTTGAGCCTTTCTAGACAAGCCTTGGGAAGTGTGCTGCATGTCTGTCCCTATCTACACTCCCTCCACTTCATCACTGTGTGGCCTCCTTCTCCATGGCTCTTCCACTGAGGAGACTCAGGCTGTGTCTCCAAGTCCAGTCTGCCTGGTTTGAATTCCACTTCTGCTATGCTCTCCCCAGCCACAGCCTTGAGTAAGTAAGGATTTCACGTCTCTGAGCTTCGGGGACAATCAGTCGAGACATCATAGAATGGCCATAGGGCTCAGTACGGTGTGTGGACAGTGCCCTGTGTGCTGAAGGCACCTGGCAGTGTGAGTCCTGATTACCACCTGTTCACTGTGGCCCTCTTCCTTTCTAGAATCCTTGACCACAACACTGTGTGGCGGTGTGTTGTTCTCTAATTTTTCTTGGAGTAGTTTTTTATCCCCAGTCATATTTCTGGTGTTCTTACCTAGCATGTAAGAGACAAGAGGCCATGATCAAATACACAGTACCCTGTCATCACCAAGGCAACCGAGCCCCAAATCAACACCCCAGAACATCCCAAACTAAACGCCGATAAAATAAATGCCTTTCATGAAAACAAAAACAAAAACAAAAACAACAAAAACCTCTCACACCATGCACTGTAGATTCTTAGGGTTTATCTAGATATAACAAGCCCCAATATCTGTTTTTTAAACCCACCCTTAAACGAAGAAGATCTAAGAATGTCAGAAAAATGTTAAACTTTGGAACAACAACGATTATCATCATAATCTGAGAACTAGACTTGACGCTTTGACTGTTCTCAAGTGACAATGACATTGGAGCTGACCATGGTAGGACTCATTCTTCCCTTCACCTCAGGGAGCAGGGGACTGTGCCACCAGACAGAAAAACTGGTAAGGTGAAGCAAGTTCAGAACCCCCTAATTAATCTCAATTAATCTAGTAATTGAGAACGGCAGGAGTTCAAACTAGCTACCGATCAGGGTCCTGTTCTGGAGCATGTGACCATGACACCTCACTAAGAGGACCACGACAACCAGTCAGGTAGCATAAAAACCTACAGTATGGAGGGGCTGGAGGAGAGTCTTCTATAGGTGCAGACGCAGGCACAGCTCTGTATGATGGACCATTCCCCCCAACCCCCGCCCGCTGCTCCTTGATGAAGGACCATGCTAATGTGGTATCCAGAAAGACCTGAGTGTTTAGCCAATGAGCTTCCCTTCCTGGGCACCCCTTCCTGCAAAAATGTATTTACTCTCTGTTTCACCCTGAGTGAAAGGTAAGCATCCTCATCGTCCATGAATAAGACAATCTGGACAAGTGAAGACTGTCTCCTTCTCTTAAGGGCCACCGGGGGTGTGGGGTGCTGGCTTGCTATACAGAGCTGCCCCTAAGTCTCTGTAGAAGGCTCTCTTCCAGCCCCTCTATACTTCTGGCACTCGCTCATAGCTAAGCCAGATCCTCCCCTCCCCACAGCCGGGGCTTATCCGGCTTATCAATCTTAGCATGGCCTGCAGGCTCCCATTCCCAACACCTCGAAGTCCCCAGCGGATGGAGTCTGGGTGTGCATGAGTTTGTGAACTGCAACATTTGTCCTAACCACCGCCACCACCGCTACCGCTGCCGCCGCCGCCGCCACCGCCGCCGCCGCCGCCGCCGCCTCCACCTCCACTACCGCCGCCACCTCCGCCAGCAGCAGCAGCAGCAGCAACACCCCCACGCTGTTCCTACCCAGAGAAACATGGGCTGGGACCCCTATCCTAGACTGTGTTTCGCATTCACAGCCCTCTGGCATCCCATCAGCGAAGCAGATACTCAGAAGGACTCATCATGTTCGCCGATTCGCTGCAGAGTGGTAGACCCCGTGAATTCCCGTGTTTTTCTAACAGCTCCCAAGTGTGCTGCCGACCCCAGAAACCTGCTAATTGTTGAGAAAACAACTTATATGGAAAAGGCCTATAGCTTGGTTTTCAAATTAATTATATGATACCAGAAAGAAAACAAGATTTAAAAAAAGCCAGAGTTGCGGATGTGAAGATTTATTTGAAAACATTCTCAAAATTGAACAATGTTTATGAACGATCACTTAACACAGGTTGTCGTGATTTCTCTCCTTTAGTGGGTGTTTGATTGAGCATTTTCTGTAAACAGTGCACTGTATCTATGGGCTGGGAATATGGTGATAAATAGGATGTAATCCTTCTCCTCTTGGGACATAAGATAGGAAAAGTCTGTCTGACAGAAGCTTCTATCATGAGGGAAAATGTCCGTCTCTATGCTGGTCAACACTGTACCAGTTCCCACAGAAGTTATCAAATACTCCAAGTAGGACCAATGCGCTGCAACCGGAAATTTACATTTATTTGATTTTAACTAACTTAAAGCCAAACAGCACATGTGGCTGGTGGCTACCATATCATGCAGATCAGTCCCAAGGTCAAGCATTGGGAGTGTAAGTTTTTCCAGAACCATCTAGTCAGAGTGCTTCAGAGAAGGGCCCCATGGTCCTGTGATTATTAGACGAACATTTCATTAACTCAGACATGTTTTTATTTAAAGAGTTTTCCCATTAAAACACCCGTGTTGCTCAGCCACAAAGTCAGCAAAGAAGCCCGATTTGATCCAGCCAAGTCTGAAAGCCCTGAGGCCTGTTTACTGTTTTATATTCTCCTCATCATCCCAAAGGAGCGATGCTTGGCACAGCCCTGAAGAGAAAAGGGGGGGTGGGGGGGTAGCAGAGTTGCCATGGCTCCCCCCACATCTTCACTCCCTGTGGTACATGTGCACATATAGTACATACAAACATATAACTGGGTGGTAACCTGCTCTCCACACAGAAAAGAATGCAGACATGTCAACAGTTTGAGTGTGATTGCATGTACCTGGCCCTGCACTCATTCTCTCTCTCACCAGATGTTCTTTGGAATTCATTTCAAATAGTTGGCATCCTCAGCAGGGAGAACCAAATGGAAACCTCCAGATACCCTTGAGGTATGTTCTGGAGATCCAAGACACCCCACAGGACGTGGAGAGGTGGTACTCCAACATCCCACTGAGAGCTGTGAAGTGGGAAAGGTATGGGTTGAGGAGCTGGGGGTCCAGCATGGAGCGTGGTGGGTGGAGGTATATTACAGTAAGTCTTTCCATGTGTCTGAGCTCTGGCGGCTTCTTCAGCCAGACTAAAGAGCCACGTCAAACTCAGGCTTCTCCTAGTTTCCTTTCTGTTTCTCTGATAAAACACTTCAACCAACAGCAATTTAGGGGAGCAAATGGTTTATTCTGGCATGCGGGTCACAGTCTGTCATTGGGGAAAGTCTGGGCAGAAAGTTAAAGCAGAAACCATGGAGGATCTGCTGCTTGCTGGCTCACTCACAAGCTCACACTTTTCTTACAGAGTCCAGGATCACCTGCCTAGGGAATGGTGCTGCCCACAGTGAGCAGGGACTCCCACACCAATGAACAATTAAGACGATCCCTAAGGACATACCCACAAAGCAATCTATTCCCTCGAGACTCTGTTCTCATGTGACTCTAACCTATGTCAAGTCAACAGTTGAGGCTAACTAGGAAAAGGTTAAAGATGAGACAGCCAAGCAGGTCTCCAAGCCATCCTTATTTTCTCCTTACTGTTTAAGTAGATCCAAGAGAGGGCTATTTTTCCTAGGGACAACTGAACTCTAGCACCAGCCACGGTCATCCACCTGGAATGGGGTCAATATGGACATCAGTGAAAACGGTTTCAGATGGGGTTTTCACTTTGCTTGTGTCCATGGGTAACAGAGTATGGGAATGTTGCGGTTCACTCTGGTGAAACTGTATAGCACGAGACACAACCTTTGCCGGGACTGCTCTGAGTATCACTGTCTTTCAGCAGGTTCCTGGGCTGTGCTCTCATCTCCATTCCTAGGTCTGGAGTTTTCCCATGGTTACTGCTGTTCTTAGGAGAAAGAACTGACATTGTAGCTGCTTCCAGCTCTAAGAAAGGGGAGGCACAGAGGAAGTGAGGGCAGACTCTCAGGAACAGCACAGAGAACAGTGAAGCGGTGGCTTCTCCTGTCGACCTCAGCTGCCAGCAGCACATACCTAAGCCCAGCCAGGAAGGTTTCTTCCTCCATGCCCTGATTGTGTTGTGCTCCACAGAGGAGGAAACAAGGGGAAAAGAGGAGCAGCTTTCCTCAGGACCAGCTCCCTGCTGGAGGTGGGTGGGGCTCCCTGCTGGAGGTGGGTGGGGCTCCCTGTGGGAGGTGGGTGGAGTTCCCTGCTGGAGGTGGGTGGATCAATGACCTTTTGCCTCCTTCAGCACAGTTGAAGACCAGATCTTCCTCGAGGAGCGCAAGTTCCACACTGGCCTCTCCACAGAGCCCCTGGGATGATTCATCAAGGAACTCTGTTCCTTGGTCAAATCCCTCAGGAGTGCATTGATGCCACAGAACGAGGACGCAGATTCCAGACTCCTACACCAGAGCTGCCATATTGGGATTTTGGGTTTGGAGTCTGCCTAGCGATTTCGTTTTGAGAGCAAACATTTTGAATAGGAGAAGCACCCAGAGCATGGTCCTCACAAGACATGCCCCCCCCCCATTCTGTGGCAGGAGGGAAGTTCCAGGGTTGGGGGAGGGTGGCAGGCTGACCGCGTGCTGGGAAGGACCAGCAGTCATGTTTATGCGAGCTGGGTGGATGGTCAACTCCTAGGTCCTTAGATTCCTCCTTGCCCCCTTGAGGGCACGTGGAGACCAGGGGATATTTGGATTTCAGAGCCCATGAATCCATCCCCACAGCTGGTTTCGAGCAGTTTTACCTCGATGCTTATTGATTTCCTCGCTGAAGTGGCTTGACTTCTTATTTATGGGATTGGAAACAGTCATACATGCACATGTGTTTCTTTTCCATGTTTTATGTAGACATACACGTTTTACACTGGCAGTAATCTAGGTAACAGGAACTGAAGTGCATTCAGTGTCTCCTCTGCTTGCCGAAGGTCTTTACTAACCTAAGCCCACACACAAGGCGAAGGTCAGGGAGTTTTCTTTCTAAAGCTGGTATCGAATTTGTGGTTCTGCCCGCGAACCGCTCCAGAACACCAAGTCAGGACGACTGAGCATCTCGGTCTTTCAAAGCCTCCATTTCTACCCTGAGAGGACAGCCTGCTAAGATGCATTTTCTAAATCCCCCTTCGCACCCGCAGTCCCCAGGCTGATTAGCGTTCGGCTGATCGCTGCTCCTTTTCCCTGATTGCTAAAAGGCCTTTGATTCTTTCGGCTTTGCAGAATTGATTTGGCAATAAACCAATCAATTAAGAGTGCCCAAACATAGTTTCCCATTTATTTTTAGAGCAAGCGCATCTTGGCTGGATACAGCGCCAAGCTTCCCAGTTAGTGTATCTTTAAGAGAGCAGGCGTACTGAGTGAGACAGAGAGGCCACTCAGCTTGCCTGATGGGAAGTGTCCTGGACGACTGATACAGACTTTCACTCTCTTGCATCCCTGAAATGATATGGCTGACGTAGAGGCAGTGGTGTGGACTGTGACCTCAGAAGCACACAGCTATTAATTACACCAGGGATTTACTGATATGGTGTCTGCCACGTCTGGGGCAGAGTCTCAGATAATAAGCCCTCCTGTTCTAACTCTACTCCTTAGTCATTATCCCATGTGACTTTCCCAACGAAAAAGCCTAAGAGGGCCAGTGACCCCACCGTTAAGTCAGCACAGTGGCTCAGAGAAGGATGCTGTCTTGTCTCCAATCACAGGGCCGTGCATGCCCCAGGGCTCCAACCTTCGTGTCCCCGGCCTGGGGCAGCCTACTCTCCAATAGCTTCCTTCTGGTTCTTTTTGATGGCAGGACTCCTCTTTGGTGTCCTCTCCCGGCCTGGCAGATCCTGCTGGGCAGACTCAGCAAACTGGTGTCTTAAGGAGCACGCACAGGGGAAAGCATGGAGCTTCTCTGAATTTGGGATCCGGCCAATGGAGAGTTTCACTTTCTACAACAAACCATAGGAGATAATGAAATGACTGAAGATTATCCGTAGACTCCCCAGCTCTCAACCAGTCATCCTTCATACCCCCTTGAATGTGTTTGTGAAGGAAGTCCCATGATGCACTGCGATGATCCAAAGGCAGCCGCAGATGATGTGTATGTTCAAGTGGAACACGGACTTTCATTTTCTGACGTCTGCTGGCCTAAGCCTCTAGGCAGGTTCTAAAGAGTGGCAATGGTCCACTGTGCTGGCTAGTATTATGTTAGCTCGACTCAAGGTAGAGTTATTTTGGAAGAGAGACCCTCAATTGTTAAATGTACCCACTAGATTGGCCTGTGGATAAGTCTGTTATATCGGTCTGGTTTTCATTTTATTGGTAATTGATGGGAAAGAGCCTAGCTCGCTGTGAGTAGTACCATCCCGGGGCCAACGTCCCAGTGCCATAAGAAAGCAGACTGAGTTAACTACCGCTAAGAGCAACTTTGCAAGCAGCACTCCTCCATGGCCTCCCAGTCATGTCCTGGGCTAACTCCCTTTGGTGTTGGGCTGTGGCATGGGAATGTAAGAGGAATTAACCCTTTGTTCCCCAAGCTGCTTTTGGCCATGGTGTTTTCTTATAGGAATAGAAGTTCTCCAAGAACTCAGAGGGTTCCTGGAACCCTGTGCATCCAACAGAGCCCGGCACGCAGGAAAGGGCCAGACAAAAGCAGAAGGAAGAACACACACCATCTCCTCTGCCTCAAAAAGGTCGTCATGCTTTCTTCTTGCTGTCTCCGGCCTGTCCCTATGCCTGCCCTCCATCTTTCTCCATTGCGGTTCAACAGATGTGGCTGGCTCCGGCCTGTTAGCCATCAGAGATACCTGCTATTGCTCCCGCAGGTCCTTTTCCCACATTTTTTTCTTCTTCTTCCAAGAACCAAGTGTTCGAATTTTAAAAGAGGAATATCTACTTTCACACAAACGGAGGAAGTCGGGAGTGGGGGAGGGGTCGGGATTGTCTGGTCCTCTAGATGAGCGGTTCTCAGGCTTCCTAGTGCTGTGACCCTTTAATACAGTTCCTCGTGGTGTTGTGACCCCAGCCATAAAGTTACTTCCATCGTGACTTCATAATGACTGTAATTACAGTCATAGTGACTGTAATTCTGCTGCTGTTATGAATCATAATGTAAATATCTAATATTCAGGATATCTGATTTGTGGCCCCCGTAAGAGTGCCGCTTGGCTCTCCAAGGGGTTGTGGCCCGCAGGCGGAGGACTACTGCTCTAGATAATCATGTTGGTGGGTATCCATAGTGGTCAGTCCTGAGTAGGAGTTGTTCTCAGGTAGAGTGAGGAAGACAGAAAGGCCAGGGGAGGGGCAGTCTAGACTGTCAGTCACGATGATGTAGCCACACCCAGGTGGAGGGTTAGATGTGAGTCCTGTCAAAACCTCTCTTCTTGATTGCTGAACACAAGTCTGAATCTTTGGGTCAGAGTCACGTTCAGTAACTTCTGGAAGGTGCATGTGGCTTTTTTTTTTTTTTTTTTAAACCGTTTGGCTGTGGTGTGGACGATTGGCAGATGCCGTGCCTTGTAAGTTACCGGACTGTGGGACTAAGACCCTCAAGCCAAGCTCCTCTCCGCATCAGGGATTGAAGTCTCTAGCCAAACACCATGTCCTCTGAGGAAGCCTCCAGTCCTCCCTCTGAAGATCAGTCTATTCTCCCTCTACACTTTCTGCTCATGTTTTAAGCACATGCTGTACTCTAAGAAGTTCCTACTGGACTTGTTTTGATCCACTGACCAATGAGCTATTTAAGTCCAAGCCAAGGTCACTTTTGTAGCTTTAGAACAAACACACCATCCAGGACAGCGTAGTTGGATATTCAGTAAATAATGAAATGGTTGGTTGGATGGATGGATGGACAGACAGATGGACAGATGGGTGAATCCTGGCCCTGTCAGTAACTAGGTATGCGTTTACTTTAGTCACATGCCTGACTGGTCTTAGCCTTTTACATAATAGCAGTGATAACTGTTCTTATCCAACTGTCAGGCTCACATAAGAGTGATGAAGAAGAGACAAGATGTGGCCTTAATATGCATAATATGTAACCTCAGATCCTAGAGACCGAAGAGGGGTCTTTGGCACTGTAGTTTGCAAAAGTATCAAGTCAGGGCTCTGTGTTTTCAAAGCACATTAACTGGGTAGTCCCACATCTCGATGTAACTGCTTTCTAAAAGACAAATGCATGTGAATGTATTTCCTCTCCTTTCCTCCAGACACATCCCAGAGATCCAAGGAATGCAATTTGAAAACTGTAGGAATGGATGAACGAATGGATGCATGAATGAATGAATGGATGGATGCATGAATGAACGAACGAAGAGTCCTTGCTCTGCTCCTCATTTTAGAGAGACACTAAGTGCAGACAAGATGGTGCCTGCCCAAAGCCTTCTGGGCTAGAAGTCAAAGTGGGCTAAGAAGGGATGAACACCATGGAGACTGAAGTAGCCGGTGAGACCACGTAAATACAGGTTAGCTCTTTAAAGATGGAGATCGAGCGTTGAGCCACATATTATGTTGAATTTTAGTAATAACTCCATGCAGAAGGCATGACGATGTCAGATTTCCGATGAGAAAACTGATATTCCAAAGGTGAGCCCCTTAATGTTGCATGGCCCATGCTCTGTGCTAGAAACACAGCGAGCGTGTCACAGCACGCTATATCACTTGATTTTTCAACAGCCGGTGCAGCCGGGGTCCCAACTTTACCGATTTTACAGAAAACCAAGGCCTAGACTGCTTAAAGAGGGATACAGTCCACGCGCGGGTCAAAGTCCACAAGAGGTCTTCTTGCCACCTCACAGTGGGTGTTTGAATTCAGAAACCCAGAGCCCTCTCTCTTAGCCCAGAGCGTTCCTCAATAATACTTGACTAGAAAGCAGACTTCATCATGTTCTGAGTAGGCCTGAGATTCCACCTGAGACCCTGATCTTGTCCCTCTTGTCACCGAGTTGGTCTGGCCAGGGCCGAACCATAAGACTCACCTCTTTCTGGATACATCGGGTAAGAAACAGGGACACCTCCTCCAGGCTTTGGGGCTTCAGGTCATTCACAGCCAAGATGTGATCTCCATGGTGGAATAAGCACCCTAGTCGGGGAGGGCCTTCCCAGCGAGCCACACTGCAGCAGGAACCCAGCATCCAAGAGGGAAAGAAAACAGAGTTCAGGGGAGGAGTGGGAATGGGCATGCTCACTTGGAGCTGAGTCAGCTGAGTTGTAAAGCAGAGCTTATTGGAGGAGCGGGAATGGGCATGCTCACTCGGAGCTGAGTCAGCTGAGTTGTAAAGCAGAGCTTATTGGAGGAGCGGGAATGGGCATGCTCACTCGGAGCTGAGTCAGCTGAGTCGTAAAAAAGAGCTCATTGGAAGAGCGGGAATGGGCATGCTCACTCGGAGCTGAGTCAGCTGAGTTGTAAAGTAGAGCTCATTGGAGGAGCGGGAATGGGCATGCTCACTCGGAGCTGAGTCAGCTGAGTCGTAAGGCAGAGCTTATTGGAGGAGTGGGAATGGGCATGCTCACTCCAAGCTGAGTCAGCCGAGTCGTCCCACATTGGAAGCTAACCATCTCCTTTCTCTGTCTGACTTCTTTCCCTTCCCACTTCTCTTTTTCTCTCAAGCCCTGCTCCAAGCAAAGCACCCATGAAGGCACTGCCAAGCCTTGCTTTGCTTGTAGTTAACCTCTCCTGTTCCAGGACTTAAATTTTAATTGTAGTTTTGAATAAGATGTAGTTTTTCTACTTATTCATGTGGCTATTCTTCTTGCCTGGCCTTGTGACTCTGGGAATACAGTTCTACCCTTTTTGTTTCCTTACATGGGGTTTAAAATTTTACGACTCCACAGTTCCAAGGAAATCAGGAGCTCAATAAATGTCTGAGAGAAGTGAGCACACAGCACCGCGCAGTGACTACCTAATGAAGTCACGAATGGAGGAATCTGCGAGCTTGGCCGTAGACGGACTCATAGGCTGAGCAGCTATTTACAAGTCTTAGATTGCAGAAATCTGGAAAATGGAAAGTTATGACGTTCTGGCATATTCTTTACATTAAGGAATTAACTTGTAAAAATCCAATCTTCCAGGGCTGGGGAGATGGCTCGGTGATTAAGAACATGGGCTGCTCTTTCAGAAGATCCCCGGGGTTCAATTCCCAGCATCCACATGGCGGCTCACAACTGTCTGAGTTCCCGGGGATCCATGACACCAGACACGCATGTGGTGCACATATCTGTGCATGCTGGCAAAATACCCATACATATAAAATAAAATAAATGAAACATTTTGATCTTCTACTGAAATGAAGTTAACAGGCTTACTTATTTGGGAGTGTGAGGGAGAAGTCTCACTATGTAGCTAGAGCTGGCCTTGAGCCTGCTATGAAGCTCAGGTTGGCTTTGAACTCTTCATCTAGGGTGCTAAGATTACTGGCCTGTGTCACCATGCCCAGTCACAGTCTACAAGAATATAGAATCAGAAATATAGCAATTAGGCTAAAAAAAAAGTCTGCCATGAAGACTTGGTTCAGAGTTTTGAAGTAGAGGTTTTCACTGGGGTATGGGACAGACACCTAGACCTTCCTGAACATCTCTTTCTTCTATATCCTATTAACTTTGCTCTCCTTTCATTCATTAAATATTCATTCTGCCGTGCCTAGGAATGGCATCCTTGAAATCCGCTCTCCTTCAAAGAATCAGAAACATCCTGATTGGTGGGCTCTTTGGTCCTTTTAAACTCCCCCCTCCCTCCCACCTCTCCCACTCCCCAACCCCCGCAGAAGTTGACCTCACATAGAGAAGTTCAATTTTGCCTCCGGGTCCCCTCTGTGGCAACACCGTAGTCTGTCTCCAACATCATTTTGGTCAAATGTGGTGTTTCAGAATAAGGGTCTCCCCCACCCTTGACTCCTGCTCATTTCCTGCCATTCACAGCCCCACCTACCATATCCGTCCTGCTGCTTCCACCAGAGCGAGATAGTTGATGACATCCCGAGGAGAGAGGAACACGTTCAGAGTCTCCAGCTGGCTCTCATCCGTGATGTTGCTGAGACAGAAAACGATTGTGTGAGTCACATCAAACAGCCAACTGTCCCTGGCTGTGCGCCACCCTTTCAGGGTACACTTTTGGCCTTCTGTTTCTGAGGTGACATTTTCCAGCTAAACCTTGTCCGGAGCATATGAAGGAAGAAATATGAATGTTAAGTCCCTGAAAGTCATTCATTACACCCTTCTTGGGATGTGGTAGTGGATGGCAGACAATGAGGGAGGAGGTAAAACTGGACTAAGTGGGTTTATTACCATGTCTGTCAGGTCAATCTGCATATCTGTCTTCCGGAAATTACTCCATACCAAAGGACATGTAAAGTAGCTAAGATTACATCTGTCTTATCCAGTACCCTGGACGGCACCTAGGACCTACTCAGAACCTCTGTAGACTTGTTTGCCCACAGGATGTTAACGGGAGAGGCTGCTGATGCACTAAGATACATCAGTGTGGTCCCGGTTCTAAGGCTCAAAAGACTGGCCCAGGGGGGGAAATGTCGCAACAGTTGGAAATGCCACCCCCACCCTAGGGACCACTCTTCTTCCCTCTATCAGTCACTGCCTATGTTTTGCAAGCTCAGTGACACTGAAGCCTATCAGGTTCTTGGCTGACTTGGAAACTTTGAGGAATTATTTTGAAATTTGAATATAAAGTGTGTTTAAGGCGCCCGCCTCGCTCTTAGGGCCCACAGAGTTTTGGAAATCAGAGCTTTACTTGAGCAGTATAGACAATTTCACAACAGTTAGTGAGGCGGACCCCTGTTGGTCATCTGTGGTTTGTGCTTCCAAATCGGCAGGCAGAAGACACGGATCACTTCCTGTGTCTTGTTCTTGGTGGGGAGGCCCCAGCTCTGACGTCTCGGGAGAAATCTGGAATTCGGCTTGGCAGTCGGCTGGTGCAGAGGTTGCTTCTTTAACTAGACTGGAGCAAAGGAAGTTAAATAAGGCCTTCTGCTTAAACACGTGCATTCACAGTTTTCCTCTGTAGCGGTTAACAGCCAGGCGAGGACCGCCAAAGTCTGGGAGCCTACACAGGCATCAGAACCCCACCATGGGCAGAGAAATATGCTTCCCTTCTAAAAGTGGACTTGGAATGGAAATAGACATTTATAGGGTCAAGAGGACAGTATGAGAGACATAAAATCCAGAAGACTTCTGCAGACAGAAATGTCCAGAGGATGTCCCAAGTGGCTTTGTGTGCATAGAGAAACCACGTTTTCTTCTCTTAAGTCCACACGTTGAACCACTCTTCAACTGAGCATCTGAAATCTGGAATGTTTGGCGCCTGAATGATGCTGCAGATGGAGAACTCTGCCCTATCAGACTCTCCTTCACGAATAAAGCAATCTCAAAACACTTTTTTTTGCATAAGATCATTGTCAAGTATATCTATCTATATCTATGTGTATATATGTAAATATGAAAATACAAAACGTGTATATTTCATGGTTAGATGAGTTCTATTCCCTAAGAGATATAATTATGGATATGCAGATATTCCTAAAACAAAAGCTAAAACAAAACAAAAGAACTGAATCCTAAAACATTCTTGATCTTATGCATCACAGATAAAGGACACCCTACCTGTGTCAATCAATTAATAGTGTGTGTTGATATAGTCCTTGGTGACATTTTGTAGCCATTTGTCAACAGTTAAACGAATGAACTGGGGGCTAGGGAGATGACTTGGTGGGTAAAGTGTTTGCCATGTAAGCAGTTGGACCTCAGTTTGGATCTCTGGAGCCCAGGCCAGGCACGGTATCGTGCCTCTGAAATCCCAGTGCTCCTGTGGCAAGATGGGATGTGGAGAATCCTGGGAAGCTAATGGGCCAACTCACCTGTATGTACAGTGGGAAAAACAAGAGGCCCTGACTCAAAAAGCAGAAGGTGAGGACCAACACCCAAGGTGTCCTCCGACCTCTGACCTCTACATGTGCTCTATGTCATATGTGCACCTCTCTCTCCCTCTCTCTCTCCCCCTCCCTCGCTCTCTCTCCCTCTCTCTGTCTCACACACCCATACATACACAATTCATATGTGTAAGTACACACACACACCCTCACACAAAGGTTAACACAGTGAACCGGTGGTGATTGTTCCACTAAAAGCAGGTTAGCTAAAAGCAGTATTTAAGAGGGCCAGCCCACTCACCAGGATCTCATTGATCTCATTGACACGTAATTGCTCTCAGCTCTCTTGAAACCTTGGTCTGGGCTATTGGATTCAGCGGAGTCACCAGAATCATTGGCGCCATCAATATTCTCTAACTAAAGACAAGAGGAAGAGACGTAAGGATGCAGGACCAGGCACCTCCTCACCTCACCTCATGCCTCCCTGTACCTGGAAGAACACATCTTTCATTGCAGGGAAAGCGCTTCTTCAGAGAATATTGACAGGCCGTAACCACAGGAGACTGAACCCACCACGGTTTCTGGCAGATTCCAAGTCTGCCATACCCCACTCCAGACACACGTATTCTATCGGGAAGAGTAGATTTTCCTTTCTGCTTTTTTTCTGAGTCATTGAATGCCATGAGCACTTCCCCCAGGAGGTTGAATCTATGAATCGTAGAAGCTGACTGGGCCAAAGGCTAAACACAATGGCTGCTCACGAACACCGACACCTCCTCTCACGTGTGCCATTGACTTCTAATCGGAGCACTGCCTCCCAGTCAGGGCAGACTTCCGCACAGCGGCCTCCTCATGAGAGGCTCTTCCAGATCCCACGTTCACACAGTCTTCCCCACCTGGGATGCTCCTGTCTTCTCTTGCCCATTGAAGTCCTCTTCAGTCATTCCCAGTTCTCGAATCACCTCAGCCCTCCTGGCAACTTTAAACAGTTTCATCTACTTCCCCAGACGACATATTCCACAGAGCTTGTCCTTACTACATGCTTGATGGCTTGGCGTCCCCAGAGAAGTATTTTTGGTGAAAGAAGTCTTCTATGCTTGAGAAACATTGGGCAACACCTCTCCTACCCACTTGGCTACTTATAACGCAGGGCGACATACTAAGGGCTCTGAGGACTTTGCTGTATGGATAGCTCATTTAAACCTCTTGTAATTTAGCACATCCATAGCCAACCTGACCCCAGAATCCATCTTTAAGTGAACACGTCACTGCCTAGTAGAAAACCTTCAATTTCAGAGATGTCTCAACTCTGTGGCCACCATTTTGTTCTCCTGCCACGCCTTCCTCCAGCACCCTCTATCCGTGTGTATCGCAAATTACAGCTTCATGGCCAATGTGCCTAAAAGTGAACTCATGTTTCACCACATCCCTGCTTAGAAGACCTTTGCTCCTCCTGTGCTGCCCACAGCGTAGAGTCAACTTCGAATCCACTGCCTGTCACGGGCTGGCTCTTTAGTTCTGTTGATTTTCTACTCTGCCACTCACACACTCTGAACTGTAGCCTACCTAAGCAATTGACCAGACACGGACATCAGTGTTCTCTGAAGCCTACTTTGAGTCAAGAGGAAAGAGCAATCTGCCCTATATCCAATGCCTCCCTATGTGGCATTATCTTTGGTAACTGAGGCTGCCGGTTCTGGAGGCAAGAGGACAATGAATTTCATCACTGTAGCCACCAGGCTGAGAACAGCATGGGGTCTAAGCACTCAGAAGGACTTCTAGTTATCAACAGGCTGTCCGATATACAGCCACGGCTGATTATCCAAAGACTCTTTTCCTTTCAGTCCGGAAAAACAGAAAGACTACTAAGTTACAAATTCAACCAGCCAAGTAGTCAAATGGTATCTTCTCCATTGAACCTTCTCTGATCTGCCTGGAAACCAGCTCCCTCTTCCCACCACTGTTACAACGTACACATCGTATAAGCATATGCCTTGTGCTATGGTTGACTTCTAGTCACGTGCCAGCACAGTGAGCCAGCCATCTGCCTCTGCCAGCTTCACCTTTGTGCCTCCTGATCTCAGCCTGTTGGCTCAGCAGCAGCGTGTGACAGTGGCTGGGTAACATATGTTGAAGGAATGAGTGCTTAGTGGGGCGGGGCAGGCAGGGCGGGAAGGGGCAGGGCTGGGGGGAGGATGGCTTACTTCTAAGCAGACTCTTCGAGGAGTGAGGTAGTATTCCTCCTCTTCTGCATCTTGAGTTGGTTCTGAGTAGAAATCATGTTCATGATGATAATGATCTTGCCTGAATCTTTGGAGACTTTTTTGTATTAAATGCTGAATGAGGAAGATACAGAAGAAACTAATGAGTTCCTTCCTCCCTCCTCCCATTCTATGCAATAGAATCAAACCAACTTTCTGGGGTGAAAAAAGTGTAATAGATTAGTCGGAGGCTGTGTGGGCGTGACGTGCGGAAACCCACACGACTTGAACTTTCTCTTCAGTTCGGGTCCCTCTAATGTGTGAGTGCACACGCACAGCTAATATTTGGAAGTTTTCCGTACTCTGGAGAATTACAACTCCAAACAAGAAATTTTCTACCGTGGGTGGCAGTGTAAGTCACAGGGCTTTGTCACGGCGTCCCTACCCCCATCTCTTCCCAGTCCTCTCTCAGCAGCCTCTGAGGAAATAATTAGCCTGGAGTCACTGAACCTCCTTCTGCCTCACGGGTTCCTCTTTTCGTGTTTTGTTCACAGCCTTGTCTGTTTCCACAGCAGTGTGATTAGATAGTGTTGGCTATGTGACAGTCTGAATTGCATGCTTCCAGGTGATGCAAGCAATTCATTATTGCTGTCTCTCCCCTAAGAGACACCAGACAGTCTACCGAAGTAGCCGCTCTGCATGGTAGAGGAATTGTTGAGTGTGACTTAATTATCCCAGGAACAATGCCTGATGGCCGGGGACCTTCGTAAGAACCCCAAATATTTGCTGGGAATTTTATGGAACTTAGCTCCCCCCCTCTTTGTGTGTGTGTGTGTGTGTGTGTGTGTGTGTGTGTGTGTGTGTGTGTGTGTGTGTGTGTGTGTGTGTGTGTGTGTGTGTGAGAGAGAGAGAGAGAGAGAGAGAGAGAGAGAGAGAGAGAGAGAGAGAGGAGACACAGAGAGAGCACCCTGAATTATAATGGTTCAGGTTGTTTTTTGTTTTTTGTTTTTTGTTTTTTCTCTCATAAGGAAGTGCAAAAGCAAGATGCATTCACTAGAAACTGCATTTCAGATTTTGAATGTTAGCCTTTGGGTGGGCTACCAATAACTTTCTTATAGATCTGGTGGCAGCCGTGAGCCTCTGTGAGGCACCATGTCTGCCTGCATGTCATGTCTGAGAGGAGGGCTGAGTTCATCCTGGTTGCCCTCTGCCTTGTTTGCTTTCCTGTCAGTGACTTGATGAGTCAGCAAGAAGGCCTCTACCAGATGAGTCTACTTGGTCGTGAACCTCACAGCCTTCAGAGCTGTGGGAACTGATGTTACTATTGTCAGGACCACACCCCTTCAGGTATGGTATTCTACTGCCGTTGCTGAAGATAGAGTCTGGAACCAGACTATACTGGGGTGGCAGTGAAGGGTTCCTGATGTACCAACGACATCGATAACAAAACCCAGCAAGTCAACCGGTGACTTTAACTTAAGATGGTTGAAAAAAACTATTACTTGACCTCAATAAATAAGGGAAAACAGCAAAAGCCACCCGGGGAAAGAGGTCTGTCATGAATGGGAGCAAGAGGCACTTGCTCAAGGTCAAACTGCCTGTCTGCCCTTGTCCTTACCACTGCTTTTGATCACTGCTTTTGTGACTGAGATGCCATGTCAGGCCTGCAGGTGCCAATAAGCTAAAAAGGCTTTTAAAATGTTCGAGAGCTAGATAAAATGGGAGGCCCCGCTTCATTGCATGTGCTTGGTAGCCACAGGGGGAAGGATGCCCGTAGTGGTTGGTGTCCCTGAGGGATGAATTGATAGATGTGCAGGGGAACACACCACCCAGCCTCTTTACTGATTGTAGCCAAAACTAGAAAGACAGTGAATCCCTAGGGGTGAGGGCACAGCTGTAGGCACGCCCCTTCCAGCCACGGGCACACCCTTTTCAGCCTCAGGCACGCCATTCTACTTCATCAGACAGATTGCACTAGGAGGAAAAGGAGGCGATAAACAGACCAGGAAGCAAGACTGACTGGATGAGTGAAGGGAAGCAGGAGAAAACCCCATTGTGCCTGAGGGTGTGGACAGTACGGCAGGGGATTAAGGGGCACAAGGGACCTTTGTGCCCTATGTGTGGAAGGAGGGGAAGGGTTGCTGGCTAAGCTTAGTAAAGGAACCCCAGACTAGAGCCTCCAAACTGAGGTCTAGAGTCAGCTAGACAAGTGCCAAAGCCCACTCATAGAATAAGAAATGGGCAAATATGCATATTAAGGAATCATTCTCTCTCTGTGTGCGAACATGTGTGCACGTGTGTGCGTGTGCATGTGTGCACGCTCATGAGAAGGTCAGAGGACAACCACAGTTTCTGTTCCTCAGAAGCACCCACCATTGATTCCTCCACACCCCTGGCCTGGAACTCACCATGTGGGTTAGGCTGACTGGCCAGTGAACTCAAGAATACACCTGTCACTCTTGCTCTCTTGTTCTCTCTTGCTTTTGCCTTCCCTTCCTCCCTCTCTCCCCCTTCCCTTCTCCCCTCTCTTTCTCTGTGCCCATGGCCACCCTCTACTTTTCTACTTTTCTCTCCCTCTTCCTCTTCCTCCCCCCCCCCGCCCCCCCCCCGTCTCACCTGTCTCTGCTTCCTCAGCACTAAAGAGTTAATGAGTGGCACTACATGAGTCCTGTGGGATCAAAGTCAGGTCTTTGTGCTTTCAGTGCTGAGCTACGTCCTCAGCCCAGGGCACGATTCTTTCAGTGCATTTGACTCTGACGTTCAAGATCAATGTGAGCTGCTAGCCAGTGGGACATTCAGCAATGGCTGAGTCCTGAGACAGAAGGAAGAGAATTTGAATCCCACCTCTGGAAGACTGGCCCTCGGTGATGCAAGGCTGATACCCTCTGGTATGTTGCAGAGACCCAAGAAAGGACTGGGGTCAGAAACCGGCCTTCTGTCACCCAGGGAAGGCTTCTCCTGCTTAGAAACAAAGTTTTATAATTACAGCACAATTGCTCCACTATTGCTGTCAGTAGCCCCCACCCCCACCCCCATGCCACTACCTTAACCTGGACTCCCAGTCTCCAGGGTCTCCCCAAGTCCTTGACATCTGGGCTGCCCATTAGCCCTCTGTCATCACTAAGACAAGGGTTGATCTTGTCAGTGTGACTTTCTCCCACTTCCAAGTTCATGAGGACACTCAGCCTGGCCTTGACAGGCACCCCGAGTACCCACAGCCTGTCTTCTCCGTGGTGCCGCCCTTCACACCCTGTCCTCTCTGCTTTCAGTACTGAATCTGCCTTGCTCTCTCTTCTTTGACATTTGCTACAAGCATGGAACAACCGGGAAAATACATCCTTAAATGTGCCTACAGCCAAGCTCCCTCTGTGACAGCCTCTCTACACAAGGAACTGGGGGAAACTCACAGAGCCGCTTAGGAAGTCAATTAAAACCCTTCAGCTGCTTACCTGACACAGGAGACATTATATTAAAATGCAAGGCAGATGAAAACAATGTTTGACTGACGCCTCCCTAGACTTAGTCATTCAAAGGGAAGCTGGTTATGTTCGGAGACTCACAATGGTGGAAACAGTATACTTTGAGCTACTCTGAAAAATTGCCACCATTAACATTCACTCCCCCTACCACGAACAATGACAATCTAATTTAGCTCTCATACAAAACACACAAAAAAGTATTTTCTTCTTTTGTTGCTCGTAAAAATAACAAGGGCATGTTTTCTTGCCTATTTAGTCCTTGCATCAATGCCAGCTGCTAAGGTGAAAGAAAGGGCCACTATTGTTTCTAAGGAAAGAAGGCTGTGTTCAGGTGCCCGGGAACGTCATTAGTCACAAAGAGTCACCTCTGCTCTCTGATGGGTTGCTTTTACCCCCTGGCAGTATGGTGTCATGAAGGAGACCCAGTCTTTAATCTTCTCCCTGGGGAGAGGAAGAGAGTTTCAGTTGGCATTGGTAGCTCCCACACTCACTCTGAATCTAGAATGTTCTTTGATTGCGTTCAGAACAGGCTTTGGGATCAGCCGCCAACAAAGTAAAACTCTGTCTCCAAGTCGTTGAAACGCTCCACGCTACCTGGCAATCTCTGAATCTGCGCCGTTGAATTAACCCCTGTGGACGCTTCCGGTAGGAAACTCGGGAAAATGGGAGGTCAGAAATGGCAGGGGTCCAGAGATTCAGCCTTCTAGGGTGTTCTTGGTGAACACCCACCTGTCAGCCCCGCTCCCTGTATTCTCAGTCTTCCCTTGCCCATCTTAGGAAATGCATTTTTAGGAAGAATGAAGTGTTGGTAAGGGTGTTTTGTCTTGTTCTGTCAACTTTACACAAGCTGGGGTCATAGGAAGAGGGAGCCCCAACTGAGGAAATGCCTCCATCGGATTAGCCTGTAGGCAAGTCTGTTGAGTGTGTTTTCTTGGTTGAATATCAGTGTAGTGGGACTCAGTCTACCGTGGGCTGTGCCAGCCTTGGGCAGGTGAGCCTAGGTGCTATAAGGAAGCTAAGCCAAGATGAGAAAACCAGTGAGCAGTCCTGCCTCTGCACAGCGCCTCTTCCAGGTTCCCTCCTCAATTCCCTACTTAGACTTCCCTCAGTGGTGGACTGTAATAAGGTGAACTAAACAAACACTTTCCTTAGGAGTGGCTTTTTGTCAGTGTTTGATCCCAGCAAATAGAAAAGTAAACAAAGACAGGGATGAAATTATACACTCCTGTCTTCTTTTCCAAGTGACAATTTACAAGAAAACTAGGGCTCTGGGTCAAGCTGAAACATGTTAAGGCTTCAGCATCTGTGGCCTCTTCCCTACAGCTTCCTCCTGCACCATCTCTCCCTGCAGCAGACAAGTGGGTGTGAAAATGGACCTGGGCACTTCTGTTAGCACCAGGAGCCCCTCTTAACAACTGCAGAAGCATAAGAACGACAATGCCAACAAAACAGAACTTCTAGGGACTAAAGCACTACGGAGAGACTATACATGGACTGACCCAGGGCTCCAACTGCATACGTAGCAGAGAATAGCCTTGTTGGGGCACCAGTGGAGGGGAAGCCCTTGGTCCTGCCTAAGATTGGATCCCCAGTGCAGGGAAATATGGGGGGCAGTAAGGGGGATGTATGGGGGGAATACCCATATGGGGGAGAGACAGCGGGAGGGGATGGGGACTTACGGACAGGAAACCAGGAAGGGGATTAACATTTGAAATGTATGTAAAGAAATATATCTAAAAAAAAAAAAAAAAAAAGACTGCAGAAGCCTTCAGGGTGAGCACGGCCTCTCCCTGCACAGTGGGACTCCTTTTCGCCGAAGGCTTTGGGTAATGACTACTGTTGTGGATTACTTTGCGACCCTCTCCTCCTCTACTTATGTCCCAGTTCCAGCTCCCAGTCCTCAGATGTCACCTTATGCAGAAAGGGTCTCATTGCAGAAAGAACTGGTTGAGATCACAATGGGACAGAGGTGCTTCCTAAACTGGTAAGACTGGTATCTGTGGAACAAAGGGCAAATTCAACCCAGAGTTACATGCGTGTGGGGAATGCCACATGACAGCTAGGGCTTGGCTGCCATAGCAGAGGGAACCACCAGAAGTTCCTACAGAGGCTTGAGAGACAGCCTTTCTCCTGAGGTGTTTCACGGGAGTGTGGTCCTGCCCGAACTGAATTCCTGATTCTCAGTCTTCAAAAATGGTGGGGTTAAAACCTCTGTTGTTTTAGGCACTGTTACAACACTCCTAGGCAGCTGGTGTAATGATTCTTAAAACTAGTTTTAAAAGCTTGGGAGATAGCTTAGTTGGTACGTGCCATGGAAGCCCGAGGATCTGAATTTCATCCCTGGCACCCACAGAAATGCCAGGCATGGTGGAGTGTGGCTGTAACGCCAGCTGAGAAGGCAGAGACAGGCGGATCCTTGCCGGTTTCTAGTGAGCCAGTCTAGCCTAATCCAAGTTCCAGTGAGGGGCCCTGTATCAAAAAACATGGTAAGTGGCTCCTGAGGAATGACAGCTAAGTTGTTCTCTGTGCACATGCGCACATGTACCTATGTGCAACCACACATAACCATTTTAGCACACAGTGAAGACGGCTCTGAGTCTTCCCCTGGTTTCTCTTTATAGCCTGTTTGTTCTTTAGAGACTAACAATGCTTTTGTTAAACACACAGCAGACAAGCTTTTGTCTTCCTGCTCACCTGTCTCGGCCAATAAGGAAGTAGTCCCTGGTTACAGTTCTGATGCACATCACCTCATCCGGGTGGCATTTGAACATCTTCTGCACAGATTGCATCTTTTCCTGGCTATTTATACCGACCTCTACAGTGGCGCTGCTGAGAGGGACACAAAGTAACTAAACTGATACAGATAGCAACTTCAGATGAAAACAGACTCCTACTTTAAATTAGGAACGAAACCGCAGATTTCATTGACCCACATTTTAAAGACTGTCTAGTTCGCATCATGAATCTCATTTGAATTCTTTCTATTTTAAAAAAATAACTAAGACTCTGGTTCTGGTGCACCAGTAATTAGAGATATTCTAATCAGCTTGAGATTCAATTCAGAGGTTCCTATTTGGTTGGATTCCTGTGTCCACAAATTACTGTACTTCCCAATATTTCCGGTACATGATTTCCGAAGAAAAGACAAAATAAATAGTTCATCTAGATATTTCTTTCTTTCTTTCTTTCTTTTTTCCTGGAGCTGAGGACTGAACCCAGGGCCTTGCGCTCACTAGGCAAGCGCTCTACCGCTGAGCTAAATCCCCAACCCCTCATCTAAATGTTTCTTAAACTCCACTTCAGCTCTATGAAGTTGGGTTTCAGGAGCTGTCTGTCACCAGAGTTGAGCAAGAAGACAAGATCCTCAACTGAATGCTCGGGAATTAGAGATCTGCTGCCTACAGTGCACAACAGGAAGTGACCATTTCACCTCGCTCACCCACTTCATTCATTACCTCAGTTCTTTTAGAGCCACAAACACTAAGGCAGCCCTCAGCTCATTTTTGTCAGAGTTTACTCAGGTTTAAGTTCAGTGCATCTTATGGTTTGGTGACTGACTTGGCTCATTAGTGGGTATACAGGTTTCAAGGTCTGGATACGCACCCATCGATTTCGATGGAACCTCGATGGTGATGGTCTTTGTAATAGGAAAGACTAAGACCCTTTCCCCGACTCTGGGACAGAATAAAAAGACGCTTTTTCCAGGAGGTCTGAAAAATTAAAAAGGTTTTGCAGTTCAGTCAAAACTCAGAAGAGCGAGAACTTCCAACACTCATGGGGCTGGTGGGAGGCTTGTAAAACCACAGCGATTACTTACTGCTGAGAAGAAGAGCTGAGGGGGTGGTGACTTAATGAAGTAATCTCGTTTATGGACTTCATTTTCATAATCAAATGTAAATTGTTTGCCTAATAAAAGAAAGTGAAGAGGATTCAGTTTGTTCTCCCATAAATTTCAGGAAAGAATGACTTCGTTTGGAAAACGTTGTTTCTCTCCAAATTATTCAGTTATTCAAAAGAACACACACAATAGCTCTCCCGCCCCCACCCCCACCACAAGGACCGAATGAAGAACAACAGCTGTAGCCACCATTCCCTGGCTGTGGGCGTTGAGTTCCGAGGCAGACATATTCGGCTCACACCTGCCTGGCTCTGTTGCTACAGTTTGGGCCCTGGGTCCTAGGGTGAGTAAGCAAAGATTTGTTTCTATTTCCATTAGCAGAGTAAGATAGTAGCTATTTGACCCACCTGCCAGTGAAAAAGAAGCAGGAGGGGTATTTTCTCTCTGTCCGGGGAACAGGTAGAATGGCCCCAGAGGTCAGGGAAGGATGTTGAAGAGAGCAGTCTCATGGGCATGACAGGACACAAGAGTCTCAACAGCTGTATTACACAACCTTGGCTCCACGGCCCCCTCGCCAGGCTAAAGTCTTCTTTAAGGCCTGCCTTCCCTGAACCAACAGGAAGCCAGACTGGCAGCTGTGATGTGAGAGGAAAACTAAGCCCTCGACCTGGTTTTTAACAGCGCTGTTTTCCTAAATGGAAGTCCTCTGTGTTTCATTTAGACAGTTTGGGGCCCACGAAATAATAATTAGTAATAATAATAACAATAAGGGTTGGGGATTTAGCTCAGTGGTAGAGCGCTTGACTAGCAAGTGCAAGGCCCTGGGTTCGGTCCCCAGCTCTGAAAAAAAGAAAAGAAAAAAAAAATAATAACAATAACAACTGTCTTCAGTGCTGGTGATTACGATGAAGCAGTTAATATTCAGGTGTTTCTGCCATTTCCATAGCAAGTGTTGCCACTTTCATTTGTTAAACTGTGTGTATGTGTTTATTGCATGAGTGCACACGCAAGCGCGCGCGCACACACACACACACACACACACACACACACACACACACACACACACACACACACATACTCTACCAGCACACTGGGACTATTGATCTACACATGTGTATGCCACAGAGGATTTAAAAAGATTAGGATGCCCACACTGGGCCAAGAGAAGAGCTCGTTCCCTGCAGCTGTGCTGGAAAAGGTTGTAATTCATGGGGCATTAGGTACAGCAGGATTCCTCACACTAGTTAGCCCTAGATTCAAGGACTGTGCCAGTCCCACCTAACAAATCTTACCGCAAGCAGGTCTTAGGAGACCCAGTGGTTCCCAAGAAACTTAAGATGTATAAGAATAGAAACTATTTAGTGCCCAGTAAGGTAAAATGTGTAATGTCTGGCTCCCGGTCAAAGGTGGCCAGGCACAGAGAAGAGGCAGACAAATGGGTCGTGATGAAGGGAATAACGAATCAATCAAGACAGAACTTGCACAGATGTCAGACATGCCCGAGATTTACTGTTACTGTTACTGTCGAAGTCTTGACAGACATATGAAATAGAAAAGACCGGAAGTGAACTTTTACAAATGGAAATAATGACATCTGGGGGCAGGGAGGTTTACACCCACAGATTGTTAGAGAGGGCTGGATACTGTAGAAGAAAATTACAGAGTACCGAAAGGGGTATCAATAAGGACTTTTAAAATAAAGTAAAAGCAAACAAACAAAAACTGTCCAAACATGAAAGAACATCCGTACACTGGGGTAGCCTCAACTGGTCCAATGTGCAAGCAGCTGTGATCCCTTAAAGGAGGGGAAGAGGCAGAAAAAAAAAAAAACTTGAACAAATAGTTCTAAAAATTTAAAACTATAAAGCAAGACCCAAGCCATTCAATGAACCCCACGAAACACAAGATACAGGGAAGGAAACACACTCCAAAGTTCCTCAAAATCAAGATGCTTGAAACCATGTCACAATAAAACCTTCTGAAGAGCAGAGAGTGGAGAAAAGGCTTCTTGTGTATGGACGGTCTGCCTGCATACAAGTGTGAGCACCACATGCATGGTCGGTGCCAGAGAGGGCCAGGAGACAGTGCTGTGTGCCCTGAAACTGGAGTTACAGATGACTGTGAGCCTCCATGTGGGTGCTGCCAATCAAACCCAATTTCTCTGGAAGAACAGGCGGAGCTCTTACCTGCTGAGCCATCTCTCCAGCCCCAACTGTTTCATTTCTTGTTAGAAATATAAGCAAGCAAACCTACACCATTAACAGCTCTGAATAAATCCTGCCATTTGAAATTCTATAAACAGCAAATATATCTTTTAAATATGGAAGCAGTTTGGAGGCATTTTTAGATATGCAAATTCTGAAAGAGTGTCATCATCAGGAAGCGTCCACTATCAGAAACGATGCTAAAGGAAACCCTGCGGAATGGGCTGGATGCATGCAGAGCGCCGACACAGAAACCACAGGACTAAATGTGAGGTGATTTTGTTTCATTATTTAAAGCACTCGGTACTTCAACTAGCTAAACAAAAATAGCAATGCACTGTGCAGACTATAATGATGCCTGAATAACATGAATTCCAATGCCAGTGTAAAGGCTTGGGCAGGAAGACGAGATCATATCTCGGCAATGAGCCTGGATTACTTGTGAATTAGTATGCCATTACTTGGGGTCAGGCTGTTGTATGTTTAAAAATATATAAACCTCAAAGTAATGACTAAAATAATACAGTGCAGTGTAATAAGCTAAGGAGAGAGGTGAAGTAAAGTCACAAAGAGGGCTCAGTTCATTCAAAAGAAAGCAGAAAAGGTGGTGGCAGGGTGTAAGTGGGTGAAGTGGGTGTGGGCAGGTGTGGGTGGGCAGGACTAGTGTGGGTGGGGCAGGCGGCGGTGGGGCGGTGTGGGCAGATGGAATGAGCAGGTGTGGGCGGGTGGGGCCAGTGGGGGCGGGGCCAGTGGGGCGGAGCCAGTGGGGGTGGGGCAGGTGGCGGTGGGGCGGTGTGGGCAGATGGAATGAGCAGGTGTGGGCGGGTGGGGCCAGTGGGGCGGAGCCAGGGGGGGTGGTGGGGGGGCTGGTGGGGGCGGTGTGGGCAGATGGAATGAGCAGGTGTGGGCAGGTGCAGGCGGGTTGGGCAGGCGTAGGTGTGTGGGGCCAGTGGGTAGAAGTGCATGGGGCAAAGGCCATGGGGCAAAGGCCAAAGGAGACAAACACAAAGCGGGGGGGGGGAGAGAGAGAGAGAGAGAGAGAGAGAGAGAGAGAGAGAGAGAGCACGCGAGCGAGCACGTCTTAGGAATTCTATTGCAACCCCAGGAGGGAGGGGCCTGATCCCCTTACATGTCCATCACTGAAGTAAGGTCAGGGCAGGAACTCAAGTCAGGAGCCTGGAGGCAGGAACTGAAACAGAAGCCATGGAGAGGTGGCTGCTTACAGATTTGCTCCTCCTGGTTGCTCAGTCTTTTTCTTACACAACTCAAGGCCATCTGCCCACAATGGGTTGGACCCTCCCTCTTCAGTCACCAGTCAAGAAAATGCCCCAAAAAGCCAAGCTGGTAGTTTCCTTCTTCTCAGATGACTCTAGCTTGGGTCAAGTAGAAAACAACAAAACAAACAGAACCCTAGGCAGTACAGTACACTATATTAACACTAGTCACAAGAAAACAGGTAGCTACGGTACATCACGCAGATTCCAAAGCAAGAAACAGCACCAGGAATTTTCAGAAGCTAATATTTAATATAATATAATTTAATATTTAAATTATAATAATAATATAATTTAATATTTATAATAATGTAGGACTCAATTAATCCTAGGGCAATATAATACTAAACATATATGCACCCAGCCACAGAGCTTCAAAACACGGAGGGAAAGGGGTTGGGGATTTAGCTCAGTGGTAGAGCGCTTGCCTAGGAAGTGCAAGGCCCTGGGTTTGGTCCCCACATCAGAAAAAAAAAAAAAAAAAAAAAAAGAACCAAAAAACACGGAGGGAAGCCTAATAGAATTACAAGGGAAAATAGACATATTCAAAATTTCAGTCACAGATTTTAAAAAACAAAATCTTCTCTTAATAGAAGAAACAAAGGAGGGAAAAACCAGCAAGGATGACAGACTTGAACACCACCAACAACAACTGCTTCACCTGCTTGGTATTTATAGAGCACACTGGCTGAAGGCTGGTCCTGTTCTCCTGTGTACAGCAAAAACTCTTTGTGACAGAAACCTCTGTCAACTAGAAAGAGAAGGAAATGCCTCCAACCAAGATATCTACTCTTGTTTTCAGATCTTTAAATAACACTAAAGATTTATGGCCTTTTCTCTAAGCTCCAGGGCAAGAGACAGTGTTCATGTTTATCCAGTGCAGAGCAACTGAGCAAGGAAAAGAAATGGAGTGCAGATGGCACGATCCTGGGCAGCAGGAAACCTTAAATAGCCCACAGAAAACTATGAGCTAATGGACAAAAGTCCATGGTGTGCGAGGTCAGTATACAGCAGTTTTCAAATTGCTATGAAGTAGCAACAGGTAATCTGAAAGTGAAAATAATTTTTTAAAAAAAAGTCTGTTCCTTTGTTACAACACCTCCCCTAAACGAAATCCATAAAAATAAATTTAAGCAAAGTGGTAAAAGCTAATATCCTGAAAGTTACTATAAGAATTTAAAGACGATATAAAAAATGGAGATAAATCCCATCTTCATGGATTGAAAGACAATAATTCTAATAATGACATATTAGAAATTACTCCAAAGCAATCTACAGATTCAATGCAGTTTTTACCTGAATTCTCATGCATTTTTTTTCAGGAATGGGAAAGCTCACTTCATATTATCCTGTAGATTTTTTTTTGATAGCCTTGAATAGTCAAAACAATCCTAAAAAGCAGAGTATTCAGGTCTCCCTTAAACAAACAAACAAACAAATGAACAAACGACCTGTACAGCACTGGAGAGAGGCTCATCAGTTGAGAGCACTCATTACTCCTGCAGAGGGCACAAGTTTGACTCCCAGCACCTCCATGACAGCTCACCACTGGCTGTCACTCCAATTTCAGGGTTCCAATATTCATTTCTGAACTCGCTGTGTACCAGGCATGTACAGGGTACATACACGTGCACTAGCTATTCACATGCTGCATAGACGCACATACTGGGAAAGCACTCGTACACATAAAAGAGAAATAAATACGTATCTAGAAAATAGTCTCACTACACACCTGAAAGAACTAAGAGCAAAGCGTGAAGATAGGTGCCCAGAGCAAGGTAATAGAAGGGAGAATCCAGAAATAAACCCACGCGTCAGTGGACAAGGCCACTCCATGACAGAGTACAGTGCCCTAAACAAAAAGGCTAGAGTCATATGCCTAAACATTGGGAGCAAGGTTGAGGCCAGCCTGGACTACATGAGCCCAAAGGAAAAGAATGAAGAAAGAACCCGGTCAAAGAGTACGCATACTTCATGATTTTATTCATGGAAATCTCTAGAATAATAAATCAACTTTATACTGAGAGAGAGAGACTTGTGGTTGCCAAGAAAAGGGTGTATGCCAAAGAGGGCGGTAGGCTTGAAGGTCAGTTCATTAGCTGCACTCAGGTGATAGATTGCCTTATTTACTTATTTAAATGTGACAATGTTTGGGATTTAGCCTAAGGCACCATGAATGCTAGGCATGTACTCTGCTCTGGTCCACCGTCCCACCTGTAGGATTTCTACGTGACAAATCCTATCTACATGTAGATTTGAACACAGGGGCCTGCTGCTTGTCAATCACACCTCTAAAGATTCCTGAAACATCAAATCCATTTGATAATAGCTAAATATATTTTTACAATATGACCCAGACATTTCTACTCCCAAGTAAATGAAAAGAATATAAAGAAAAACACCGGGTGCCAACCTCTGGGTTCAACATATATGTGTAAGTGCGTTCATATATGCACACATCCACATGAACATGACATACACCATACACTCACGTACATATATAAATATAAATATATATTTGTTCATATACTCTTTTCATAATAGACAAAGACAAGAAAAGCCCGAATGTTTCCAGAAGGTCAATGAATCATCCATGACATATCCATTTAATGGAAAAGGGGAAAGGGCCAATTCACACCATGGATGAATCTCAATTATGAACTAGAAAATTGTGCCGAGTAGAAAACGTCAGATGAGAGTGTCTTACTGTGTGTTCACGGTTATGCAAAAACTCTAGCAAACACAGCGACAGAGAGCCAGGCATCGGGACAAAGGGTGGTGTTGGAGGGAAGGATTATGACAAAGCACAGCAAAGCATGAGGTAAGAGGAACATTCACTGTGCAGACTGTGGTGAAGCTCGCTTCCCTCCTCCCCCCGGAAGGCATCTACTGACACCAGACTGGTATCAGCCAGGAGATGCGGCACAATAAATTACAGCAAAGCTGATGAATGCTACGGGCAGTCGAAAATGCACGGTCATGTTAAGCCCATGTGAGAAATGGTACTAGTCATAGGAGGTCAGGGTCTGGCCTCCTCAGCCTCTCTTCTCGCCCATGCTACCTTATGACACTGCCCTGTTCCCTCCCATCCTGCCTCTGCACCTCTGTCCAATGCTGTGGGTCTTACCATCTCTTCTGATGGGATGTGTTCCTTTTCAAGGAGGGAAATCATGCCTAGTTCTAGAAGCATATCTGCCCCACCCAGGGGTCTAGTGAGGTCATGAACTGTAGAACAGAACTCCCCCTCCCCTAATTCCTAACTGCATTCTAAACCTTGTCCTTATACCCACAGATAAGAGTAACTCTCTCCCTTCACTAAAGAAGCTTTTCTTTACAGCAAATGTAAGGCCTTCCAGAAAACCACAACTGGAAACAATATAGAAGAGATCAGCGGATTGTGGCAACCTCAGGCCCAGTAAATACCTCTACGACACAACTCCTACACCTGGGACTGAGGAAACATCCAGGGAGGGTGGGGAGAAAGATTCTAAGAGCCACAGGGCCAGGAAGGCCACAGTGAAACTGTGTCTCCTAGAAATGGCAGCCTGGCTAAGTCTGAATAGTAATAGCAATAGACTCTCTGACCCTGAAGGGGGAAATCTCAGAGGGAGAGTTAGCCTCTCCCAGGGATGAGCCCCCTAACTGGTTACCCAATACCAAGTGACCAGCCCTGAAATTATATTCACATAGACAACAACACTAACAACAACAAAAAAAATGGACTTAGCAGGTTGTGTTTGCCTCTCTCTCTCTCTCTCCTTTCTCTCTCTCTCTCTCTCTCTCTCTCTCTCTCTCTCTCTCTCTCTCTGTACATCTGTAATATATGTGTGTATGTGCATATGTATGCACAGGTGTTTATAATAATAACAGTAAAGAAGAGACCATCAATTTGAGAAGGGGTGAGGGGGAACCTAGCAGAGGTTGGAGGGAAGAAATGGAAGCAGGAAGTAATGTGATTATTTTTTAATAAAATTGTATGTAAAAAAATTAAAAAAAAAAACCACCAAAACCCTCCACAGAGGATTGGGGAGATGGCTCAGTTTACAATCTAAGTATGAGGACCCAAGCTTGGATCCCCCACACCCATATCAATCCTATGTGTTGCCACAGATCCTTAACCTCAGAGCTGGGGATGGAGAGGCTGCACTCTGGGGCCCATTAGCCAGTCAGCCGAGCTCAATCACCAGGATGCAGGCTCAGTGAAAGGCCCTGACTTAACAGGAAGGTGAAGAATGATCAAGGAAGACACTGATCTCTGGACTCCACCTGCCCACGTACACATGCACATACATCCTCGACAACAGTCATATGCACCACACATATGCATTCAGATAAAATTTAAAAAAAAAATATAAGCCCTGTGCACACCCTAAGATTCAGCTCAAACAGCTTCTCCATAAGACTTCCCGGGATTCCCACCACGAGCTCAGCCTCTCCTGCGGATTCGGATTCCGCAGCGATTTGTTCCTAATCCACGGTTACACTGTTGCATGTGTGGAACTAAAGTTCTCCAGACAGCTACTTGCCTGGGTTTCTCTCTGCTTCTCAGTAAGATTATAAATTCCTTGAGCACAATGACTCTTCTATAATCAAGAACTGTATGCAAAATTAAATGGATGTATCCTAGTCTTCATTAGGCTGTAATTTATTAAAGGTATCATCTTCAAGCCCCAAATGGGACACTTAGCCAATGAAAGCCGGGAATTGTTAAATGTCTAGGCAGTGCAGCTTTTACAAACAATGAAGTGACTGCAGCAGCTCCTACTTTCTGTAGACCAAGGGTCACGGTCCCAGAATGATACCTGTTGTCCCTACAAAAGGAAACTAATATCTGCTCTTGGCTCATCATTATTGGTGGACAGCTGTTTCCTTCTGCCACTACCCCCTTCCTTAGGTACCTGGGCCCTTTGGAGGTCTGGCTTCCATCTGGCTGGCTCTTCTCACCTGTCAGAAAGAGGAATTAGGCAACAGTTAGCTTCCAGACCTTGGTGTCCAAGCTGACTAGCTATGGTGCCATCAGGGGCCAGGACAGGCATCGCGATTCTGATTCCTGCCTTTTCTGTCTTTCTTATGTGTGTGGAGTCCAGGGATTGACCTTGGGTGTAGTTCTTATGTGGGTGTTGTCCATCTTGTTTTTTGAGACGGGGACTCTCATTGGTGTGAGCTCACATGGCGTCTGCTTTCTCTGCCTCTCCTGCTGCTATTGCAAGCATGTGCCATCATACCCCACTTTTTAATGTGGATTCTGCAGAAGCAACTCAGGTTCTTATGTTTGGACAGCAAATGCTTTACTGACTCAGCCAACTCTTTCATTGATGTGTTCCTCTGCTGTGCCCCAAAGATGATGGTATCCTTGGTGATGAGGACCATCCAGGAGCCTGTGCTCACCCAATAGGTGATATGGGGAGAAGCTATGAAGAAGACTACAAGGGCAGTCCTCAATGTCCCTGCCACATGTGGCTGTATGAGAGCCCGGGGAGGCAGGTGACAGCAAAGAGAGATCCAAGCAACACAGAAGGCAGTAGACTGTGGTTTGAGAAGCAGCTGTGATAAGCCCTTTCCACATCTGGGGTCTTGCTTTCTCCAGACAGAACCTGATGAGTGAGAACCTCTGGTCTTCAAGTGCCTCTGCTATCTCTAGGGACATTCTCAAGATATCCTGATGCAGAGGCCTGAGACTGACCCAAGTGAGCTGAATCTATGTCTGGTCATCCATGATCATCTAAGGCAGTGGTTCTCAACCTGTGGGTTGAGACCCTTGGGGTGGGGGTCGACATTGTGATTTGTAACGGTAGCAAGAGTAGCAGTTTTATGGTTAGGGGTCACCACACTGTGAGGAACTGTATTAAAGTAAGAAAATTAAGAGCCACTGATCTAGGGGACTGAGAGGTGGAGGGAATTTCCACAGGGTGGGGGCTGCAGGGCTGATGGAGTTTTGAGAACTAGGACTATGTCCATGGCCAACCTCTCTGCCTTGAATTAGTAACACCTTAAAATGGAAGGCCTGAAAAAGAAGGCACCAGTAGCCTGGGGCAGTCAGGGAAGAGAGGGCTGTTGCCATCCAACTGTCCTGGTGTGACTGCTCCTCTCCTGACCTGTGCCTGGTGTGATCACCCCCACTTCTGACCTATGTCTGGTGTGATCGCTCCCCTTCTCACCTGTTCCTGGTGTGAGCTCCCCTCCTGACCTGTGCCTGGTGTGACTACTCTCCTCCTGACCTGTGCTGGTGTGAACTCCCCTCCTGACCTGTGCCTGGTGTGACCACTCTCCTCCTGACCTGTGCCTGGTGTGAATGCTCCCCTCCTGACCTGTGCCTGGTATAACTACTCTCCTCCTGACCTGTGCCTGGTGTGAATACTCCCTTCCTGACCTGTGCCTGGTGTAACTACCTTCCTCCTGACCTGTGCCTGGTGTGATTGCTCCCCTCTTGACCTGCCCCTTTAATTAGCATCAGCCCATTCATTCCTCTCCCTTGCTGGCTTGTGAGAAGCATGTCAGGGCCATTTGAAGACCAGTGTGAGTTTTTCTGGACTTCAATGTGAGAATGCTGTTGCCTGGAGAAGTAACTAAGAAGGGGTGCATTTCAGTACCCCCTTTCGTCTGGCCTCTGCATATGTGAGACTTGTCCATCCATGCATGTACCATTTAGCCCAGCATGTAATGGTACAGAGAACCCTGATAAAGCTGTTCTTTGTTTTGCTTTTTTTTTAAAAAAGGAAATTCCTGATAAAATACTTAATTGTTTTTAAAGCCTTTATAGTTTGTAAAGGGGAGGGATAAAATCTTCCTGATAGTACTGGTTTGAGAACATTCTGCTGCTTTACAGTTTGTATAGAATCCATGCTTAATCCTTCCCCGACACCAGAGCCAAGGAGAGTGTAGGCATGCCTGACACCGAGCGCCCAAGGTATTTATGTGTTTGCATACTCTGTGACTTTTGGGTCTCAGAACTAGGCCGGACTGAAGGGAATAAGTCCAGAGACCTGTACCTGAGAAAGAGTGAGGGTGAAGTATATCTAGCTCCCCAAGCAGGATTCATAGGGCTCCAATGGATGCTCATGGATACTTCTAATGGTATCGCTTTCCTAGTGCACTAAGCCTGGTACAGCGTGCCTTGGGGACAGCTCTAGCCTTATGAGACTCACAAAGGGCTCCAGCGTCACCTATGGAGACTGCTTTACTGCCTTCTCCCTACCCACCATACAGATACAGCTGTAGGTCATGATGGCTTAGTGTGCTGACTGTGGAGTCTGGGTTTAAATCTTTTCCCTATCAATAAGGAAAAGCAGGATCTTGAATCCAGTACAGTAGTACAGAATCCCTCGATGTTCCGCCTTCAGGATTGCTGTGAGCTTCATTGGAAATTAAGAGAGCTCGGCGTATAATAGGTACTCTGATCCCAAGAATGCTAGCTTCCAGGTCCTCTCTGTCTCAAATATTCTACAGTTTGTGGGTCAATAATGGCTAGTACACATAATACATCCCAGCAGGCACCTAGTGCTTAAATTATTTTTACAATTCTGTAACATCCAGCCACAGACAAGGAAACAACCATTAGAAAGATTAAGCAACTAATCTCTGAAGAATTAAGAATTCGGAACACAAGCCAAATTCTAACATGAAAGACAGTCTTCAGGACTGTGTACTTCTGCCCGTTCAACAAAGGAGAGTGTGTGGGGCACGGTGGTCCGTGACTTTAATCCCAGCACTTGATGGGTAGAGGCCGGAAATACCCAAGAGTTCTAGGCTAGGCAGTGCTACTTCGTGAGACCCTATCCCAAAAACAGATAGATAGGTATATACGTGTGTGTGTGTGTGTGTGTGTGTGTGTGTGTTGTGTGTGATAGATAGATAGATAGATAGATAGATAGATAGATAGATAGACAGACAGACAGACAAATAAGGAACAGGGAATGTGATCTCTTTTCAGTTTTCCCTGTAGTTCTTTGTCACTGGCCTGGAATAAGCGCACAGCCCCATACCCCTGCACATCTGTTCAGTTTAACTCTTATGTCTCACTCGGGAAGAACTCACATTTGTTCCCTGGCCTGGTTATTGTCATGCCAGTTGAGAGTTGATAAGTCGGATGCTAAGGGGTCCCATCTCCCTCTGCTTCTTCAGCTTGAGAAGATTAGAAAGAAAAAGCCTAAAATAGGCTGCTCAATTGGAAAATTTCCAGTTTTCCAACTGGCAATTGCTCAATCGTGAAAAAGCTCCCAGGTCACCATAGCCTCAGGACTCCAAACCCGTCACAGTCCAGCAGTACTTACTGGGTCTCCTTACGGCAGCAACTCAGCTCCGGGACTCCTCTGTGTACTCTGAGCTCTGGTGTGAGTGTGGGGATTAAGTACAGGCTCTCTTTGAAATGTGAACCAGCAGGAAGTTCTCAACAAGCCTTGGGAAGATTTTGCTTTTGTCCCAAATACACGTGGAAGCTGGCACCCAGGGGGAAGTCCTGGGCTTTCATTCTTCTTGTGGCTTGGCACAGAATTACACCTGATGTTCCAGGTACCTGGTTAAAAAAAAAAAAAAAAGCAAACATATTTTAAAAATTCCTGCAAGACTTTGGACCATAGTAACAATGACTCTTATTGAGGACAATGTCAACCTAGCCTTGACCAACTGCAGTGACTACCACTGAAACAATTCTCTGCTTCCCACCCAGCCATATCTCACCCACACATCTTCCTGAGGAGGAATTGCTTTGTACCTGACTAGGAAACAAAAGCCTGTCTTCTCTAATACACTCATTCCTTCCAATAGTTTCCTGGAAGACTGGCTAATTCATGCATGTCCCATTGGTGTGGAGAGGGGCTAGGATGCTGTCTAGCACATGGCCTCTTCATTACCATTTGCCCGGTGCAGTAGTGTTGGCCAGCTAAGGGGCTTGCATGTATTTTTAACTCACATTATATAGATAGTAGAGGAGACGATAGGGTGCTAGTGAGTTCATCATTGTTACATTGTTCACCTTTAGAAACAAAAGGACATAGTATTTACTTTAATCTTTGTCACTCTTGCTAAGGGAGCTCAGCTCCTGTCAGCTGTACCACATATTCATTAACATTGTAGTCTTTCAGACTTTGGATTTTGTTATCCATCAGCATGATAGGATGTATAATCCTCTCTCTCTCTTCTTTGAAACAAAGTCTCCTTGTTTCTGAGGCTAGCCCAGAACTCACTAGGTAGACACAAGGCTGGTCTTGAGCTCACAGTGTTCCTTGGTCTCAGCCTACAGAGTCCTGGGATTATAGGAGTGTGCCACTATGCCCAGCGTTGGCTAGACAATCCAGATTTCACAGACTCTTTCTTTCTTTCTTTTTTTTTTTTCCAGTTACACTTTTTTCTTTTTTTCACAGACTCTTTCTAAAGCATAAGAATTCACATGAAAAGTAGCTACACAGTGCTGGTTAGCCTTCAGCTAGGGTTCTTTCTCCGCTGTTTACTTTTGCACCATAGGGAGGGGCGGGCCTTGTTAGTTCTCCTTCAGGCAACTCTCCTGGGCTCCCGGCATGCAGAAGTAATCAATTTGTTTCCCTGCTACACAGAACTTGCTTTGCTTGTTTTAGGAGAAACCATTTCTTGAAATGTATTTCCTGATATAAAGTCAACCTTGGACCTGGAAGCTCTTCGTGGCTTCAAAGCCAGTCTTTGTTCGGATGTTACTAGTTAGAGTCTTAAGTAGTTCTTCAAAAGCTGTGCTGGGGGTTGGGGATTTAGCTCATGGTAGAGCGCTTGCCTAGCAAAGCGCAAGGCCCTGGGTTCGGTCCCCAGCTCAAAAAAAAAAAAAAAAAAAAAAAAAAAAAGCTGTGCTGGTCTCCACTGTGAACTGCTGAGCTACTGATAGCCTGTTCCTGTGGTAACAAGCCCTAACCAACAAGGAAAGAGGAAACTACTTTATGATTTGTAGTCCTTTATAACAATAAAACAGATGGAAGACCAACTTTCCATCTTCTGTCTGTCCGCTTGTCCATCCACCTACTCCACCATGTTCCCACATTTGTTCTTATTCTCCTATAATAGTTTTTTCTGGGAAGTTGCTTAGTATATCCACGGGTCCTAAGAACGCTACTTGTACTGTAGATGCCACATAGAAAATGAAAATGAAATCTGCCTCTGGCATCAAATACTAACCCTGTGAGATATCCGGAAATAGGCCAGGAGACAGAAGTGTGGCTTGTTTTTTTTCCTTATTAATCATTACCAACAACACGGGCAAGGCTGTCAGTCAAATACCTTTGCAAGTAAGCAGCTCCTTTGAAATTTCAGACAACTAATCTGCTAATCACATGACAGACAGGCCTCTGCCATGAAATTACTCTTTAATTTCCTGTTCCTCCTTCACCAGAACAGAGCTCAGCAGTGTGTATTGTATGGAAATACCCAGTGTTTACAGGGTTTTTTTTTTTTTTTTTTCTTTACAGGGGTTTTTTAATTCACCCAGGATCTCATTTAGTCCCAACAACTTTACAGAGTGGAAATAATAACCTCTTAATTTCAAAAGGAGGGAACTATAATTTAGAGACAAAATAGTTCGCTAAAGGCCACACAGCCAGGGACAGAATCGGAACTCCAGCCTATGCTGACCTTGTGGCTGGCATGTATTCCTCTGAAGCCTATAATTTGTGAGACCTAGGTTGGGACCGGTTACTCTGAGCTTCCAACCTGCTCTGCGACCGACTGGTAAGGTTAGCCGGGCAGGTTGCCAGATCTCTGGTCCTCACAGTCTCCTTTCTCTCCTTGTTCAAAGTACTCCCAGTACCCATTCAGGACACAGTGGGATTCTGCCCTTGGTCCAAAGCCAAAGGCTCACCAGTGTGCAGGCCGATGTGACACATGTTGTATGCTCACTGACCCTGCAAAAGGACATCCCTGTTGGAGCCACCAATAAGCAGTGACATCAACCACACTGCAGGCCATCTTTACTGTGTCTCTTTTCTAGAACAGATAATTAGAAGAGGTAAGACAAGGAAAGTCTCGACACATAGTGTCCTACAGACAGTGAAACCGGTGCAAAAACTCATCTCCTGTCCCATTTGGTGATGTGAGAATCAAGTGGCCCTATGTTTGTGAAGACACAATATGAAGTACTTCCATGACTTTATGAGTCTGGTGACCGAACTGATGGGTGGGACTGTCACCACCTGCACAATTAAAAGAAAAATCAAAGCAGCCTATACTTTATTTGTCAGATGTCATGTGTCTGAGTGAAGTGGTCTAGAGTCACCTGGTGATATTCTAACACTGGCTTTGTGGCCCTGATGGTTTGGGTCATGGTTGTCTGCCAGTGTGTCGTGTTTTTACAAAACAGCATCCAAGTCCCAGGGAAGGGATGGGGGGAAGTGAGTATCCCTGTAAGTCCTTTCCACATTAGGGAGGAACAGTTTTCCTACAAGGCTCAAGGAAGATTTCCTGTTACATCTGATTGGGCTGGCAATGTCACCTTAAGGCCAGTCTCTGAACAAGAGCAAATGGAGTCTCCTTGGCTTAGTCCCATCCTGGTTCTCCCTGGGCCATCTGAACAAAGTCAGGGCTCAGTCAGAAAGGTGGGGAATGGTCGCTGTGCACCAGTCCCAGCCTCTCTCTAGGAAGGACCACAGAAGCAAAGCCTGTCCCTTGACCTCTGCACTCTGGCCATCTCAGTCTTCTTCCACAACGCCCCACTCTCTAGCTCCCTCTTTCTAAACCCCTCCCCCGACTAGCTTTCTCCCCAACTTCCAGATCTCACTCAAGCCTCACTTTCCAGGAACCCCTCCTCTCTCAAGCATAGCCAGGGTCTCAGGACACCATCTGATCCTCCTTGAACTCAGCAGCACATTCCACCTTTATCATTTTGTACACGTTTGTCTGACCACTAAATCAATGACTATTTTGTCCTCCACAAGCCTGTACACTCTGTTGAGATTTGAACGGATCACCTCACAGCTAGCTGTAGTACCTGTCACACTCTATAATGCTGTGCCTGCTGGACGCCAATCGCAGTGTTATGAACACACAGACAACTAAAGAGATGGAGACCATTAGGTCTAACACCACGGTGACAGCACTCATCTCCATGTCCCTTTCCTTCTTCCCTCCATGGCCACCCCTAGGGCGTTGAAATGACCTACTGACCTACATCCATGTGACCCTTACAAACTGCTGGCTTCCCTATGGGGCTGCACCTTCCTAGCTTCCGCTGTTCACCCCATCACCTTATTTGAACACGATCATCTCTTTATCCTCTCTGAGGCATCAAGACTCCTGGCCTTCCTCATTCCTTTGGTGAACCAGCTATGCTGACTGACCTTTTGTAGCTGAAGCTGCCCTTTTCTTACCCCTGTAAAAGTTGATGAGCTAGGCTGGGCTTTGCACAAGAAAAGGGAGGGAGCAGGCAAGAAGCAAGCCCTGCTACTGTCTTCCTATTGGCTGGTAAATATATATATATATATATATATATATATATATATATATATATATATATATCAATCACCAAAGTCTTGGCTCAAAAAAGTGATGGCAGTCAGCCAGGCCTTGCTGACATCCTCTATACTTTGTTTCTCAGTTGCTCTCACCTGGTTCTCACCCGTGAGGGTCACTTCTCTTTGTCCCTTCCGTCTCTATTCGCACTTGATCATTTCAGGACTCTCAGAGGTCCTTCTTCAGAAATGTCCTTCCTCTCCCTCTCCCAGTGCTAGAACCACCATAGATCCACCCAGGGTCACCGTGGTAAGTGTCAAGGTTTAGGTTTGTCTGATGTGTGGCAGTCTTCAGTTCAGGAGCAGAGACAGGGAATTCATGGGGGCGGGGTGACTCCAATCTGGGCTAGTATTTCCTAAGGGAGATGTCACAAAAGGAAAAAAAAAAAAAAGAGGCAAGGGGTTAAGTATACTCACCAAAGAGTGCTCAAATGACCCAGAATCAAAGGGGATTAAAGAGGGAAGATGTAAAGAGATGAATGGATAAAGGAGACTAGAAGAGGCTCCTTGGGATGGACGTCCTGGGAGGTCAGAGACTGATGGCCCAAGCTAGCTGGGCCAGCAGGCAGTTCTTGGAAAGAACATGTTTGAGGGAATCTTTAAAGTAGAGGAACATGGAGGGGAAGGAGGCGATGGATTGTGTGCAAGGCCCTGGACTCAGCTCCTAGCACTTGTCCCCGCAAAGTAGAGCAGGAACTGGGCGGTCCAGGCAAGATCACTGGCAACGGGAAGATCAAGGGACTGCACTGAGGTGTCTCATCCTCCACGTGGGTGTCCGGATGATGGAACAAAATCCTTCTGAAGCTTCCTAAAAAGAGCTTCCGTTCATTTGTTCTCTAACAGGGTTGTGAGCCCCGGCTGTGGCCTACAAAGGTTTTAGAGACAGAAAAAAAACATTAGAAAGGCAACAATCTCCTCCCTTTTAAACACCACACCAACTCTCTCTCTCTCTCTCTCTCTCTCTCTCTCTCTCTCTCTCTCTCTCTCTCTCTCTCTCTCGCAGAAGACAACTCTTAGACTGACAGAGTGCTAAAGACTAAAGTCATATTTCTCTTTTGGGTCCACGATGAGGGTAGAGGATGGAGACAGGTAATAAAGGGTGAACCAAGGATACAGTTCAGACTCAGGATACAGCTATGGTAGTGATGCAGGACATAAGAGGGATGCAGAAGGTAGGAGGGTGCAGGAGGTAGGAGGGTGCAGGAGGTAGGAGGGTGCAGGTCAAGAGGGATGCAGGAGGAAGGAGGTGCAGGAGGTAGGGAGGTGCAGGAGGTGGGGGGTGCAGGACGAAGAGGGATGCAGGAGGAAGGAGGTGCAGGAGGTGGGGAGGGTGCAGGAGGTGGGAGGGTGCAGGAGGTAGGAGGGTGCAGGAGGTAGGAGGGTGCAGGGGGCAGGAGGGTGCAGGAGGCAGGAGGGTGCAGGGGGTAGGAGGGTGCAGGGGGTAGGAGGGTGCAGGGGGTAGGAGGGTGCAGGGGGTAGGAGGGTGCAGGGGGTAGGAGGGTGCAGGGGGTAGGAGGGTGCAGGGGGTAGGAGGGTGCAGGGGGGAGGAGGGTGCAGGAGGAAGGAGGGTGCAGGAGGAAGGAGGGTGCAGGAGGGAGGAGTGTGCGGGAGGGAGGAGGGTGCAGGAGGAAGGAGGGTGCAGGAGGTGGGGAGGGGGGAGGGGGAGGGGGCAGGAGGAAGGAGGGTGCAGGAGGTGGGGAGGGTGCAGGAGGAGGGAGGTGCAGGAGGTGGGAGGGGCAGGAGGGGGGAGGGGCAGGGGGGGAGGGGGGTAGGGGTAGGAGGGTGGGAGGCAGGGGTAGGAGGGTGCAGGGGGTAGGAGGGTGCAGGGGGTAGGAGGGTGCAGGAGGTAGGAGGGTGCAGGAGGGTGCAGGAGGCAGGAGGGTGCAGGAGGTAGGAGGGTGCAGGAGGTAGGAGGGTGCAGGAGGTAGGAGGGTGCAGGAGGAAGGAGGGTGCAGGAGGTAGGAGGGTGCAGGAGGGTGCAGGAGGAAGGAGGGTGCAGGAGGTAGGAGGGTGCAGGAGGTAGGAGGGTGCAGGAGGTAGGAGGGTGCAGGAGGTAGGAGGGTGCAGGAGGGTAGGAGGGTGCAGGGGGTAGGAGGGTGCAGGAGGAGGAGGTGGGAGGTGCAGGAGGTAGGAGGTGCAGGAGGCAGGAGGGCAGGAGGTAGAGGTGCAGGAGGAGGGTGCAGGAGGTGGGAGGGTGCAGGGGTAGGAGGGGTGCAGGGGTGGGAGGGGGAGGTGGGAGGTGAGGGGAGGAGGGGTAGGAGGGGCAGGAGGTGGGGAGGGGCAGGAGGCCAGGAGGGTGCAGGGGGTGGGAGGTGCAGGGGGTGGGAGGGTGCAGGAGGTAGGAGGTGCAGGGGTAGGGAGGTGCAGGGGTAGGGAGGGTGCAGGGGGTGGGAGGGGAGGGTGCAGGGGCAGGGGGTGGGAGGGTGCAGGGGGTGGGGAGGGTGCAGGGGGTGGGAGGTGCAGGGGGGTAGGGAGGGTGCAGGGAGGAAGGAGGGTGCAGGGGGGGGAGGGGGAGGGTGGGAGGGCAGGAGGGTGCAGGAGGTAGGGGGCAGGAGGAAGGAGGTGGGGAGGGAGGGGTGCAGGAGGTGGGAGGGTGCAGGAGGAAGGGAGGGTGCAGGAGGAGGGGTGCAGGAGGTAGGAGGTGCAGGAGGTGGGGGTGCAGGAGGTAGGGGTGCAGGGGGAGGGAGGGGTGGAGGTAGGAGGGTGCAGGGGGGGAGGGTGCAGGGGTGGGAGGGGCAGGGGTAGGGGGTGCAGGGGGGTGGGAGGGGCAGGGGGGGAGGTGCAGGGGGAGGGGAGGGGCAGGGGAGGGGGGGGGTGCAGGGGGGGGAGGTGCAGGAGGAAGGAGGTGCAGGGAGGAGGGGTGCAGGGGAGGGGAGGGGGCAGGAAGGAGGGTGGGGAGGAAGGGAGGTGCAGGGGAGGTGGGAGGGTGCAGGAGGAAGGAGGGGCAGGGGTGGGAGGGTGCAGGAGGTAGGGGGTGAGGGAGGAAGGAGGGGCAGGAGGTAGGAGGGTGCAGGAAGGAGGAGGTGGGAGGAAGGAGGGGCAGGGGGGGGGCAGGGGAGGGGGGCAGGAGGAGGGAGGGTGCAGGAGGAAGGAGGGGGCAGGAGGCAGGAGGTGCAGGAGGCAGGAGGGTGCAGGAGGGAGGGGCAGGGGGTGGGGTAGGAGGGGCAGGAGGTGGGGAGGTGCAGGAGGGGGAGGGTGCAGGAGGAAGGGAGGGGGCAGGAGGTGGGAGGTGCAGGGGTGGGAGGGGGCAGGAGGAGAGGTGCAGGAGGCAGGAGGGTGCAGGGTAGGAGGGGCAGGGGGCAGGAGGGGCAGGGGTGGGAGGGTGCAGGGGTAGGGAGGGGCAGGAGGGGGAGGGTGCAGGAGGGGGAGGGCAGGAGGTAGGAGGGTGGGGAGGGGGAGGGGAGGCAGGAGGTAGGGAGGGGCAGGGGTGCAGGGGGGGGGGGGAGGGAGGGTGCAGGGGGAGGGAAGGGGGGGAGGGGGGGGAGGGGGCAGGGGAGGGGGCAGGGGTAGGGAGGCAGGGGGTAGGGAGGGTGCAGGGGTAGGAGGAGGGTGCAGGGGGGGAGGGCAGGAGGAAGGAGGGTGCAGGAGGAAGGAGGCAGGAGGTAGGAGGGCAGGAGGAAGGAGGGTGCAGGAGGAAGGAGGGTGCAGGAGGTGGGAGGGTGCAGGGGAGGGGAGGCAGGAGGCAGGAGGGCAGGAGGTAGGAGGGTGCAGGGGGTGGGAGGTGCAGGAGGTAGGGGTGCAGGGGGGGAGGGCAGGGGGGTGGGGAGGGGAGGGGGGGGGGGAGGGGGTGGGAGCAGGGGCAGGGGGTGGGGAGTGCAGGAGGGCAGGGGGGTGCAGGGAGGGGAGGGGTGCAGGGGGGCAGGGGTGCAGGGGGAGGGAGGGGGGGGGAGGGCAGGGGGTGGGAGGTGGGGGGTAGGAGGGTGCAGGAGGCAGGAGGTGCAGGAGGGAGGGAGGGTGCAGGAGGTAGGAGGGTGCTGGAGGAAGGAGGGTGCAGGAGGAACGAGGGTGCGGGAGGGAGGTGGGTGCATGAGGGGGGGGGGTGCGTGTGGGAGGAGGGTGCAGGAGGTAGGAGGGTGCAGGAGGTAGGAGGGTGCAGGAGGTAGGAGGGTGCAGGAGGTAGGAGGGTGCAGGAGGAAGGAGGGTGCAGGAGGGAGGCTAGAAGCCTCCTACCTTGACTTCCTTCCTTTCCCTTGTCCTGTGTCGTTATAGTGCCAGTGGTTAGCCTTGAGCTGTGGGGTCTTGGGGGACAGTGGAAGGGGTAGTTCACAGTACAGAAGGCAGAGAAAGAGAGGAGGAAGAAGCCCCCAGGAGCAGTGGTCCCCACACAGAAACTTACTTTCTTCTGCCTGTTACATTGTCCAGGATGTAAATGGACTTCTGGCTCCTGTGAGTCAGGGATGGGATTTTCCTGCAGCTCAGGATGTGAGAGGCCCAGTTTATTTGTTTTCAACTTTAAACATAACAAAAGAGGCCGTCTTTCATTTCCGGGACCCACAGAAGAGAGAGTAGGCTGTATATAAAATTATATGAATCATAAATTTGAGGAACCAGATAAAACCCCATAAAATTAGACTATATTCCAATTGGTACTGTGTTTCTGTTTTGTTTTGTTTTTTGTTTTTTGTCTGTTTTGTATTGGGAAATGTGTTTTCTTTCCTTTTTTAAAGATTTATTTATTTATTTTATGTATACCAGTACACTGTCGCTGTCTTCAGACACACTAGATCCCATTACAGATGGTTGTGAGCCGCCATGTGGTTGCTGGGAATTGAACTCAGGACCTCTGGAAGAGCAGTCGGTGCCCTAAACCACTGAGCTATCTTTCCAGCCCCCAGTGCTTTATTTTTTCAATGTTTTAATTTCTTTCAAGCTCTGCTCTAGCCTTCTTTCTGTTGCTGTAATGAACACCATGACCTAACGCAACTTGTACAGGGAAGGGTTTACTTCCGCTTATGGGTCACAGTCTGTCACTGAGGAAGTGGAGACAGGAACTCAAGCAGGAACTGTGGCAGAAACCACGGAGAAATGCTGCTCACTGTCTTGCTAACAGGGTCAAATTCAGCTACTTTTCTTGTGTAATAGCTCGGGCCCATCTTCCTAGGGGATGGTACCCTCCTCCATCAAGGTAGCAACCAAGAAAATGTCCCACAGATATGCCAATCTGATGGAGGGAGTTAAGGGTCCAGATGTGCCAATCTGATGGAGGGAGTTAAGGGTCCAGATGTGCCAATCTGATGGAGGGAGTTAAGGGTCCAGATGTGCCAATCTGATGGAGGCAGTTAAGGGTCCAGAGGTGCCAATCTGATGGAGGCAATTCTGCAGTTATGGGTCTCTCTTCTCGAGTATGTCAGGTTGACAGCCAAAATTAGCCATCATAATCTATTTCAGCTGATTACATTTAGAAGGAAGGAATGTTTAATTTTAACATTTATTGGTATGAATTGCACAGCAGGCAACATGGGAGCAGAAAAAGAAATTAGGCATATAATTCTCTATCGGTGAATATGAGAGATACAAGCACAGAAGGATGGGGAGACGTCACCAGAGGAGCAGATATGGAGGAGCCAGCAGCAGGACTTCAGTACGAGGCAGTATTTGGGGAGGAGGTCAGCCATGTCCTCTGCCACCAGAAGGAGGACTGAGGTGAGGCCGAGAGCAGGCCTCTGGACTTGGTAAGATGACATCCTGATGTCTTCAGAAGAATTGTTTGTGAAGGGCTGTTGAAATGAAGGTCTGATTGGAGCGGGCCGGAGAAAAGACTCATTTATCTTCTGAGGGCCATTGCAGGAGGGAGGACAGAGGTTCTGGAGGGTCCAATGAAGGTATTTACACGGGCTATGAGCTGGGGGAGGCGAGTACTAGAGTTAGTCCATTCTGGATTGAGGGAGCTGGGGAGTTTTTATTCATTGCTGACAGACAGCATCATCAGGAAGACAGCAATTCCCTGACACAGCTAGCCTTTGGCTTTGGACAGCAGAGGTATTCCCCACGCAGAAGCACATAGCTACTGACCGATGGGCAAAGGGCACTGACAGACATGATTGGCTGTCTTGTCACCACGCCACACATAGGGCTTCGAAAGGAGCTTTAATTGGGCACATGACCCATCTGCACTCAGTTTTGAGGATGAAGAAGATAAAATGAATCACAGGATAAATAATGGTTTCCTCCTTCTGTATCCAGTCTCCAGAACTTGAGACTATGTTACTTTATATGGCCAACGGGGAATTCAAAAGCATAAATTAAGGGTCTGGAGGTGAGAAGAAGGGCCAGGTTATTCAGCTAGGCATGGCAGGCATGGGTGGGTCTTTGTAAGGAAGAGAAGACCTCCTGTGGAGACTCTGAAGACATAGTGAGTGGCCCGGAGCCAGGGAATGTGGGTCCTGTAGAATATGGGTAGGGCATAGATTGTTCTCTGGAGTCTATGGAAGGAACCCACCCTGAAGGTGACTTGGATTTACACATCTGGCATTCATAGCCAAGAGCACATCTGTGTCGTTTTAAGTCTCTAACTTTATAGTAATTTGCTAGCGCAGCAGTCGGAAAGTGTCATGGGGAGAGCAGATATTAAGTGGGTTAATGGAAGAATCTACTACAGAACCTCGTGAGTGCCTCGAACACTTGCAACTTGCAGTGCAGAGCCCTGGGCGCTCTTCCTTCCCACAGACATGACGGAGCTGGCAGGGACCAGCATCATTCCATCCCCCTGTGTAGCCATATACCTGGGAGGAGTCTTCTGTGGGGTGGACTTTGCAGATAAGGCATAACTGTGTGGCAGTGATGATGTTCTTATAGGGACACATTTATCTCCGCACTCTCTGCATTGTGTACATTAACGCTGCGTGGCTTTATACGCCAGTCATATCTTGGTATGGAAGGAGGAAGAAGCACAAATTTGAGTGACGATATTCCTCCCTTAAGCACCATGCTCTTGGCCCTCCTCCCCAAAGCGCGTACTCCACTCTACCCTCAGCAGAGCTGTAGGGCTGTGTTCCACCCCACCTTCACCTAAGCCATTCCCACCACAGCCTGAACCTCTGCTCCCACATTTCTATCTCCTTGCTATGTTAGCCAGGGAGACTTCAGCAGCACCACAGCGCCCCTACACCCACTGCTTGAGTATCTCTAAGGTTTCCCACTTCATGACGGCGAACCCAGTGTGCTCACATGGTTGAGAGGCCTGCACCATCAATCAACACCCCTTTCTTCATTGTTCCTGGATCTGAATTTCTTGCTGTTTCTCACAGAGATCTGGTGGGAGGTGCCACAAGGTCTCTGCACTTAACAGCTTGCTCTGTCTCCCTCCCCACCCCATTTCCTGCTCATTTAACGTCCCCAGAGAAGGAAGCCTTTCCTGGCCATTCTTCCCCAGCCTCCTACCTCACCGTTCATAGGCTCCGTATCTCATTGATCTTGCTACTCAATACTTCCTGGTACATGAAATTGTATTAACTCTCGGTGTTCTTGACCAAATACAAATTCTTCCAAGGTCGAGACTGTTTTATTTTCTGCTATACCCCCAGTAACAGAAGAGTGCTCCGTACACCGTCCGAGGAATACTTGATGAAATGCATACACGCAGACAGGTCACTACGTATATGGCCATAGCTTTTCGAGTGTCATGGATATTAAGGACAAATGGTGGGTTCTCGTGGAACTGTGGTTTGCTGAGAACAAGCTGGGCACATTTTATGTGACCACATCTCCTGTCTTTATTCCTGAGAGAGAAATTGGTCTTCGTTTCCCTTATCCAGATAGAAGGGAATTAGGAGCCAGCTGCTTGAGTTGAAAGTAAACCTTTCTACACATTAATTTTTAGTCACACATTGGTCTTTTTTTGTACCCTCAAATGAGAGTGAACTTTGTTTCTAGTGGGTGTGTGGCTGTAAGGACATGGTTGACGGACTACAGCATTTCTTACCTTGTATTTTTTTTTCTTTTTTTCGGAGCTGGGGACCGAACCCAGGGCCTTGTGCTTGCTAGGCAAGCGCTCTACCACTGAGCTAAATCCCCAACCCCCTTACCTTGTATTTTTAACCTAACCACTATTTGGAGTGCATTTCCAAGTCTGTTTTTAACATGGCCGTGGGGCTCTGTCCTTGTATTAGATGCTCTCCTCATAGCTGACGAAATGCGTTTATTTTGGACACTGCTGGGGTGCAGTCGACCATGGTGGGAGGCTTGGGGGAAGGAGCCTCCAGCAGCTGGCTCCATTCTGTCCAATCAGGAAGCAGAGGCAGATGGATGAGGGTGCTTAGTCAGCTAGCTCCTCCTTGTGTAGTTGGGATCCTTGGCTGTGGAACTGTGATGGTCATATTAAGGGAGTCTGTCCACCTCCCTGCGTGGACCTAGTTTATAGAATCCCATACACACACTCCCAGTCTCATGACTTCTTGGCAGCTCTGGATGTGCCAAATTGGCCAAGTATTAGTCACCATACCTATGTTGCTTGATAAGAGTAATATTTTTTGAAATTAAAATAGAATTACATCATTTCCCCCTTTACCCTTTCTCCTCACAAACCACCCCACACTCCTTAATTTCTTTAATAGTTGTTTGCTGTCCATATAACGTTACTACTACGTATATGACTTCGAAGCTGACCAGTTGGTATTGGATAATACATTTTTCTCTCTATTTTTTCCTCCCACTCTCAGCATCCCTCAGTCGCCCGTAGTTCTTTGTCTAAGGTTGGCACCACACAAGTTTCCCCTTCCATGTGGGGCTTGTCAATCGGTTTCACACTTGGAGCCATGTTGTTGATGCTGCATGGGTATAGATTCCTGACATTTCAAGGAGACACAGCCTCAGCAGGCATCCTGCTTCTCCGACTCCTATTATCCTTCTGCACTTCTTCCTCAATGTCCCCTGAGTCCCAGGTGCAGGAGCTGCAAATTCTAAAATTTAAACAACCGGAACTGATTGAAGGTATCCACCATCACACATTTCCTCTGCCCGCTTCCTCTTCCCAGATCCCTTTATCCAGACTCCCTGAAGGGCAGACCCTCTTTAGGTTCCAGTTTCTCATCTATCCAGCCCCCCACTCCCACCCCGGTGTCCACCTCCTCTCCTTGTGCAGAGACTGAGAAGCACGGATTCCCGAGTGCAGCCTCAAGCTGGGAGGAAGTGCTACTTAGCATCCACACCGGAGAGGCTCCCTGGTGACCCTAAGGTGTCCCTGGTGGACAGTCACCACATCAAGTCCCCTCCTTGTGGTCTTTAGAAGCCTAACCCAGCGTTTTCATCCCTCTTCTTAACCCCACAAGGATCTGCCTTCTGCTTGATGAGTCAGAATTCTCACAAAAACACCCACGGACGGAAATGAGTCCTTACTGGTGTGTACTGCTACGGAGCTTGGAAAGCTCTTTCCTTCAAGTTAGTTCCCTGGCTCCTCCCAACAGTTCTGTGAGAGACAATAACATTAGCTCTGTGGTGTTAGCTCCAGGGCTACCAGAATCAGCTAAACAAACACAGAAGCAAACCAGTAATAATAGCAATTAAACAACAGCAACAGCAACAAACAAAACAAAACATCTCGCCAAAGTCAGATGGTGGAAAGTTCCATATGATGCGTACTCACCCTAAAATAAAATTTTATCTGAAATTCAAATTTATTTGGCATTGACCTGATTGGCAGAAAGAGCTTCTCCAAAGACAATTTCCAAATTGTTTTGGAAATAAATCTTGCGATGAGATTATACGTCCCCGGGATATCAAGAATGTTTGTAGGGAAGCAAAGGAAGGGGGATACAACGGAATGCTAAGAGCTACATAAGCATCATGAGACAATTATTCATGACGAGGTGAACCAAAAGCAAGGGGTGTCCGTCCTTGGTTGGACAGGCAGTTGCTAGGTTGGAGTGTCAGATTGTGATTCCTTGGTGTAACGCTGCTCGTAGATCCTCTTGTGCCAGTTCTTGATTTCAGAAATACATGCACGAGACTTCCAGCCCTGACCAGTTGCTCTGACACACGTCTCTGATCTGACTGTGACAAAAATGACACCGTGTTGATTCTGATGACTTTCTCCCTATGCATCTTGCATTTTGTGTGGACGCTCTACAGGAGGTCTCTTCCACAGCTCAGGTAAGTGGTGAACGCCCTTCTGCTGTCTCCACAGCCTTTCTCTTCTTGCACGGACAATCATCATCCTCAGAAAGTGCCTCCTCTGCATGTCAAAACCCATCTGTGCCCCGTTCTCCCACCCCCCCCCTTTCCCAAGATTCTTTCTGAGTCATACGTTGTCATAAGATCTGGCATAAAACACGCTTATGAATGCTTTCTGGTTCTGTGCTATGTACTCTTCACAAGACCCATGGGGAGGGGTCAGACACAGAATAATTTCTACTCTAAGATGGAGAAGCAGGTTTGGAATAATTGGGTCCTCTGGGTTATCTGACGTGGGAGCAGTGGAGTTAGGACTTGAAGCTGAGGTGGTCTGACACCACAGCCTTTCCTTGCTCGAACTGGGTGGTGACACTCACAGCCCCATGACTTTACTGGCCCAGTTTTATGCCTTGCTTGCCTTGGCTTTCTGAAGCTTCCGGGCTCTGGGACAACCACTGAGTAGACCTCCATTCCACGTGGGTGGCATGGGAGATTAAAAGGGTTTTCAATATAGCAATCCTTAAGATGTACATATATCCTTGGAAACCTTATTTTTAACCACGACGAAAGAAAAAGAGTGTCACCACAAGGCTTTTGAAGAAAGGCATTGCAGTCACTGCCTGTATGCTAAATTCTAAATTAACCCAGGCACAGTGTTCTTTAAACACATTTGCTGAAACCGAGGGGCAAACAATTTATAGTTGATTCAGGGTAACAGGCCATCACAGTGTCGGAAGAAGCTGTTTTCTGTATCCTTTTTCATGCCTTTTTTTTTGGGGGGGGGTAAGCTACTCTTTGTGCTTTGGTCTGCAAATATTTGAATTATTTATGCATGCTCAAGGAGAAAGATGGTGTCTTCATGTCAAGCAAAATCATATCTAGCTACCCAGAAGCAAAAGAATTTATCTCTTTCATCTTGGTACTTAAAAACTGTCAGTGCTTAAAGGAGGCAAGGAATAAGGCAACCTGGAGGAGCTGATAGGGCTTTCCCAAGTGTCTAAGAACAGGTTCTAAATCCCCAGGGAAAAAAATAATAATAATTGAGAATGGTTTGTTTCCCTTCTCTACTTAACATTAGCCTGGTTAATTATAAAAGCCATTTCAGGAAGAAGAAATTCCTTTAAAAACATTAGTCGTGGGGACTGGAGAGGTGGCTCAGTGGTTAAGAGCACTGACTGCTCTTCCAGAGGTCCTGAGTTCAATTCCCAGCAACCACATGGTGGCTCACAACCATCTGTAATGAGATCTGGTGCCCTCTTCTGGCCTACAGTCACATATGCAGGCAGAACGCTGTATAATCAATTGGTCAATCAATCAATCTTTAATCTTTAAATGTGGGGGCTGAATAGATGGCTCAGTGATTAATAGTGCATGCTGTTCTTTTTTTTTAAGATTTATTTATTCATTTATTATATATAAGCTGTCTTCAGATACACCAGAAGAGGGCATCGGATCTCTTTACAGATGGTTGTGAGCCACCATATGGTTGCTGGGAATTGAACTCAGGACCTCTGGAAGAGTAGTTGGGTGTTCTTAACCACTGAGCCATCTCTCCAGCCCCGCATGCTGTTCTTGTACAAGAGTTTGGTTCCCTGAACTCATAGTGGTGGCTTCTAACTGCCTGGAACTCCAACTCCAGGGGATCTGACACCCTCTTCTGGCCTCCTCAGGACCTGCACCCAAGTGCACACATTCTCCTGCTTCATGCACATAATTTAAAAAGTTAAGCATCAGTATACATTGTGGAGACTAATGGCCCCTCTTGTCTAGCAGGAACTGTCACAGGGATTTGTTTCTGGAGAGGCAGTGCATCTGGGCTAATCTGCTGGAGGCTGCTGGTTTGTGTCTGTCTTAGGCTCTCCTCAGCAAGTTGCCTTGAGCTTAAAATTTCTAGGTAGACTCTCCAAATTCCTGGGCAAGGGCACCCCAGCCCCGAGCATGTTAATCCTCTGAATCCTTTGCCCGGGGAGAGGATAATGTGTTGGTTACTTTTGCCATCACTGTAAAAACATAGCTGAGAAGCAACTATAGACAGGAGAGGTCGGTTTGGCTCACTCTTGCTGCCTTAATCCATGTGGCAGAAAAGGCAGAGGGAGTTCACAGCCGCAGCAGGAACACAGAGGTCTAGTCATCCTGGCAGCTCAGGAAGCATCCAGCTGAAGCCAGCATCTCATATTAAATGTTAGCCCTTGGTGTCCCTCCATTGCTTCATGTCCCAAAGGTTCCTTCAGAACCAGTACCACTAGCTAGAGAAACTGTTCACGTACAAGGGTCTATGGACCATCTCATAACCTAACCACAAGCCAACAGACAAATGCCAGGTCTGAAAACAGCCAACGCACCGCTAAATTCCTTTTAGCATCTATAGGAAGTCTGCTCTCCTCAGAGTGAGGAATCAGAAACTCCAGTAATAGTGGTTAAACATAGATTCCCGATTTCCATCCCAGACCTTCTGAACTGTAGTGGGAGTGGCTCAGATTAAGGAACTGCTGCATAAACCAGGCCTCTAAGGGTGTTCAGACACCCCAAAGCGCTGGAATCACTAAAGGAGGAATCTTCTATTCGTCAGCTCCAACCTCCTCTCCCTTCCTTTCCCCTCCATTTTGCCAGAGGCTAGAGGCAGAGGGCAGCTCCCATTTCTACTTCTCCGAACAAGTTTACTGGGGCGACTTGCTCATTTTTTCCGGGGTAGGCATCATCTCGGCCACATTTGAAAGCACCTGACATAACGTGGTACTGGACAATGAGTTGTGTTCACTAAGCGCTGACCCCTTCAGTCAGTCCCTGTACTTTGGGAAGACTTCAGTTTGACAACACAGACTAGGAGACGTGATCAGATCAGAGGTTTGGGGGCAGAAGAAGCAAGTGAAGGGATTACTACCACCGGCAGCATCAACCTCAGCGTCTTCATAGCACCATCGTCTCGGGTGTCTACTCTTTACTTATCTTTGTGCGGACGTCTCACTAAATCTCCCACTTACATCATTCCCTCTCCTCTTCGTATCACCTTCTTACACAGATGATGAGACAGAAGGATCACATGAGCATCATGCAGTCAAACAGCACAGCTGGAATCAGATCATGGGTCCAATCAGAGTCCAGTATTATCTATTTGTTTGTTTAATTTATATGAATACACTGTAGCTGTCTTTAGACACACCAGAAGAGGGCATTGGATTTTATTACGATGGTTGTGTGGTTGCTGGGAATTGAACTCAGAACCTCTGGAAGAGCAGTCAGAGTTCTTAACCACTGAGCCATCACTCTAGCCCCAGAGTCCAATTTGTAAGCATCCCAGTGCTTTTCCACTAAACCTAAAATAAAATAAATGCTTTGCTGATTGAGATGCGTTTTTTTTTTTAACACAACTGAAGCTAAAACTAGAATTAGATCAAACTCATCCTCTCATTAACCCTTCCTTCTTCTGCCCCTTCACAACCCCTGTGCTATTTGCTAGGTCAGACCGTAAGAGCTCAAGAAGTCCCTGGTCTTTCTTGTGTATCCGGCACTATAACCCTTCTAAATTTACACTGAATTGGCATCATTTGGCTTTGAATGCTGGAGACAAATTTGTTGAAAGCTGTGGTGGCATAAATATTTACAAAAACATATAAACTAGAAGTTTTAACACCAAACACATTGGACACTGTATTTTCAGATGTTGGCTGATCACACACTATGGAGGGCTCCTCATGCATGGGCCTGCAAGCTAATGGAGTTTCCCTGTCCACATCAGAGTTGAGGTGTTGGCTGGGACTTTCCAAATAAGTCCTTAGTGTGTTTGTATTCATGATTTATGAATCCAAAAGAATGACTTAACATCTGATCCTAAGCAAACCCTGAGCCCATAAAGAAAGCAATCTATGGCCTGAGGGCACATCACTCTCTAGGAGGCTGCAAGGGCAGGATGGGAGGTAGGAGTGGAGGAACAAGTGCCCATGCTTCACTGCACAACAGTTCTTTCCTCCAGTGAGAGCATGCAATACAATACCACCTTTCTACTTACAAAGACATCTCAAAGCCTGCCCATCACATCTGCAGACGCTTTGAGAGCATGTAAATGATCCGATTATAACACCCAGCAAATGCTTATTTAGAATGGAGTCGAAATAGAAGACGGAAGAGTGTGGTATACAGGCAATGGGGGTGGGGGTGGGGTGCGGCAGCACTATGGCTGGTGACCTTAAAAGCTCAGATAATGCCTAATCTCTATATTCACATGCTAATTGTACTTGGAGGTGGGGCTTTTGGGAGGTATATTAGTGGCTTTTCTAGTTGCCCTGGTGACATACCTGGCAAGAGATTTAAGTATGAGGGTTGGTTTTGATTATCAACTTGACACAATTGCTGGGAAAGGAAATCTCCAAGTGGGATTATCATGATGAGACTGGCCCATGGATACGTCTGTGGAGGGGTTATCTTCTTCACATTGAGGTGGGTAGAATCCTAAAAAAATGGATTTTTTTGAACTGTGGAAGAGTCAGGGAAAGGAACCAACACACCTGGGAACTATTATGCACTAATTCAGCGCTTTCTGTTCTCGACTTGAATGTGACCAGTTGCTTCAAGTTCCTGTAGCCTTGACTTCCACACAATGAGTACCTGTCCTGAAATCATGAGCCACACGAACCTTTCTTCCTTAAGTTGTTTTAGTCTGGGCATTTTATCCCAGCAACAGGAAATGAAACAGGATTTATCGTAGCTCACAATGTGAGGGTCTACCATGGCAGGGACAGCATGGAGACGGGAGCCTGAGGTGGCCACTTCCATCACCTCAGGAGTCAGGCAAGAGGGATGAACACTGTTACTCAGCCAGCTGTCTCCTCTCTTTCTTCAAGTCCGTCCTGGGGTTCTTCAAGTCAGGGAAGTTAACTCCCAATCCAGTTATGCTGACAATGAGGATCAGCCACCACAGGAGGTGTGTGTCCCCTGATGGCAGTATTGGGTTCAGTGCAGAGAAAACCAATCACATAAATAAGTGATTTTTCAAACCAAGGAGCACACGAATTTAAAACCAGACTTGTTGAGGAAGCTTGAAGTGACCTGGGAAGTACCCCTGAGATGCTGGGACACTGCTCTTTGCCTTCTTGGCTCATTTCAGCCCTTGCCATTTCTGCGTTTGCAGACCCAACTAAAAGATTAAACATATGTGGTAAAAAACCCACATCTGTACCAAATGAGAACAGATGGCTTTTCTCATCATCTCCCTAAACAATACAGTACTGTGACATTTACAGAGCATTCATGTTGTGTCAGATGTTACAAGTAATCTAGAGATGATTTAAAATATGCAGAAGGGGATGGAGAGATGCTTCAGCAGGTACAGCGCCCAGTCCAGACTTCAGATGCCCAGAAGTCAATTCTGGGTGGGGATGATGGCCTGTCTGTGACTCTCCTGCCTGGAAGACCAGCTGGCTAGTCCACGAGATGACCCTGCAAGCTCCTGGTTCACCTGAGAAACCCCGCCTCTCTGATAGGAAGCTTTTGACACCAGTCTCAGGTCTGCATGTGCACACATGGGGATGTCCACACACAAACAGGTGCACGCAAACGGACACACATGCATGCACACCATATATAGATATAGAAAAAACCCGAGTATACACAGGAAGTTATGCACAGGCTTATGTTGGGATAAAATGCCGTTTGACGGAATGTGAACATCCACAGATCTCGGTATCCTGGGGACAGAAACTAGTTGAACACAAATGAGCTGTTGCTGGAAACTGGGGACTGCCCTAGCTGCTCACCGGCCCACTGCTTGATGGGAAAGGTCCCGAAAGATGAAGAGTCGGTGGGGAGGGTGTGCACCCAGGATACCAATAGGCAACCCTTGGTCATCGGAGACCCTGCCATCCAATATGGCAGGTGACGGATTACAAGACCAGACTGGAGGTCAGTCAGAGCCCGGTGACCTTCCAGGAGACACCGTGTCCTTTCTCACAGAGGATTCATCTGCGCGGGGTTTGAAATGACACATGTACAACAAATCCCACCACATTATCCTGAGATCTGTCTTAAGCAATTCGTAAACATAATGGGCTTATGACGGCTTACAGAAATGTGCTCAGGAATAGAGCTGAGGACAATCTGTGAACGCAAAAATAGCCAACTCCTTAAATAGGCTGGCGGCACCCCGAGGAGGAAGAGGACTAGGCAGAAATCCAGATCTGTGTGCACCGTGCCCACGGACACCACACAGAACAGTGCCCCCCTCGTGGGATGGATAATAACAGCACTTCTGGAGCACCCTTCCTCATCTGATGAAGACAGTGCTCAGTTACTCCTGCAAGGGAAGCTTGGGTTTTCGCCAGCAGTGAGAGCTGGGAAGGGATAAGTCCCAGGATCAGGTTCTACCACCTCCCAGCAGCTTGCGTCTGTAGGTCGGAGATGGCTCAGAGGTTAAGAGCACCGACCGCTCTTCCAGAGGTCCTGAGTTCAATTCCCAGCAACCACGTGGTGGCTCACAACCATCTGTAATGGGATCCGATGTCCTCTTCTGGTGTGTCTGAAGACAGTGACAGTGAACTCTTGCAGGTTGGAATATAAGAGGATAATACTGGAGCAGCAGGTAGAGATGTTTGCTAGAAGTCTGGTAACCAGAGTTTGATCCCTGGAACCCAAATAAGGGTGGAGAGAGAGAACTGGCTCTGACCGTCACATCCACAGCATGGCACGTGCACAAACTCCCACACTGGTAATAAATAAATGAACGAATAAGCAAAGTGTAAGCTCGGAGGTGGAAAGTACACGAGCGAGCGCGCCGTGTGGGATGAGATTTCTGATCTTGACGGCACGCTGTCCCCGGGAGCACCTGAGAATGAAGACGCTCTCCCAGCAGAGTTTAGGGAATGCAGACCACAGGCTGTGCATCCCTGAGCTAAGCGCTTGGCAACCAGAGGGCTTTCAGATTTCAGAATCTTAGTTTGGGACTATCTGGAGAGATTTTATTGGCTGGGCGTTCTTAATCCAAAGTATCTTGAAGCTGACACTTCCTGAGCCCATGGACCGGTCTGAGGACATTTTGGAGAGTGAGTGCTCAACTTGTCAATGGCCACTGTTTGTCACCTGTACAGGCGGTGGTCACCTTCCTGTTGCTGTTATAAAATACACTAAAGCTGATAAACAACTTCAGCAAAGTGGCTGGGTATAAAATTAACTCAAATAAATCAGTTGCCTTCCTCTATACAAAAGAGAAGCAAGCCGAGAAAGAAATTAGGGAAACGACACCCTTCATAATAGACCCAAATAATATAAAGTACCTCGGTGTGACTTTAACCAAGCAAGTAAAAGATCTGTACAATAAGAACTTCAAGACACTGAAGAAAGAAATTGAAGAAGACCTCAGAAGATGGAAAGATCTCCCATGCTCATGGATTGGCAGGATTAATATAGTAAAAATGGCCATTTTACCAAAAGCAATCTACAGATTCAATGCAATCCACATCAAAATACCAATCCAATTCTTCAAAGAGTTAGACAGAACAATTTGCAAATTCATCTGGAATAACAAAAAACCCAGGATAGCTAGAGCTATCCTCAACAATAAAAGGACTTCAGGGGGAATATCCCTGAACTCAAGCAGTATTACAGAGCAATAGTGATAAAAACTGCATGGTATTGGTACAGAGACAGACAGACAGACCAATGGAATAGAATTGAAGACCCAGAAATGAACCCACACAACTATGGTCACTTGATTTTTGACAAAGGAGCCAAAACCATCCAATGGAAAAAAGATAGCATTTTCAGCAAATGGTGCTGGTTCAACTGGAGGCCAACATGTAGAAGAATGCAGATCGATCCATGCTTATCACCCTGTACAAAGCTTAAGTCCAAGTGGATCAAGGACCTCCACATCAAACCAGACACACTCAAACTAATAGAAGAAAAACTAGGGAAGCATCTGGAACACATGGGCACTGGAAAAAATTTCCTGAAGAAAACACCAATGGCTTACGCTCTAAGATCAAGAATCGACAAATGGGATCTCATAAAACTGCAAAGCTTCTGTAAGGCAAAGGACACTGTGGTTAGGACAAAACGGCAACCAACAGATTGGGAAAAGATCTTTACCAATCCTACAACAGATAGAGGCCTTATATCCAAAATATACAAAGAACTCAAGAAGTTAGACCATAGGGAAACAAATAACCCTATTAAAAAATGGGGTTCAGAGCTAAACAAAGAATTCACAGCTGAGGAATGCGAATGGCTGAGAAACACCTAAAGAAATGTTCAACATCTTTAGTCATAAGGAAATGCAAATCAAAACAACCCTGAGATTTCACCTCACACCAGTGAGAATGGCTAAGATCAAAAACTCAGGTGACAGCAGATGCTGGCGAGGATGTTGAGAAAGAGGAACACTCCTCCATTGTTGGTGGGATTGCAGACTGGTACAACCATTCTGGAAATCAGTCTGGAGGTTCCTCAGAAAATTGGACATTGAACTGCCTGAGGATCCAGCTATACCTCTCTTGGGCATATACCCAAAAGATGCCCCAACATATAAAAAAGACACGTGCTCACTATGTTCATCGCAGCCTTATTTATAATAGCCAGAAGCTGGAAAGAACCCAGATGCCCTTCAACAGAGGAATGGATACAGAAAATGTGGTACATCTACACAATGGAATATTACTCAGCTATCAAAAACAACGAAGTTTATGAAATTCGAGGCAAATGGTTGGAACTGGAAAATATCATCCTGAGTGAGCTAACCCAATCACAGAAAGACATACATGGTATGCACTCATTGATAAGTGGCTATTAGCCCAAATGCTTGAATTACCCTAGATCCCTAGAACAAATGAAACTCAAGACGGATGATCAAAATGTGAATGCTTCACTCCTTCTTTAAAAGGGGAAAAAGAATACCCTTGGCAGGGAAGAGAGAGGCAAAGATTAAAACAGAGACTGAAGGAACACCCATTCAGAGCCTGCCTCACATGTGGCCCATACATATACAGCCACCCAATTAGACAAGATGGATGAAGCAAAGAAGTGCAGACCGACAGGAGCCGGATGTAGATTGCTCGTGAGAGACACAGCCAGAATACAGCAAATACAGAGGCGAATGCCAGCAGCAAACCACTGAACTGAGAATAGGACCCCCGTTGAAGGAATCAGAGAAAGATCTGGAAGAGCTTGAAGGGGCTCGAGACCCCATATGTACAACAATGCCAAGCAACCAGAGCTTCCAGGGACTAAGCCACTACCTAAAGACTATACATGGACTGACCCTGGACTCTGACCTCATAGGTAGCAATGAATAGCCTAGTAAGAGCACCAGTGGAAGGGGAAGCCCTAAAAAAAAAAAAAAAAAGGGGGGGGGGTGGGGATTTGGCGCAGGGGTAGGGCCGTTGCCAAGAAGAGGCAAGGCCCTGGGTTCGGCCCCAGCCCCGAAAAAAAAAAAAAAAAAAAAAAAAAAAGGAAAAAAAAAATACACTGACCCAAAGGGAGGGCTAGATCTGGCCATGGCAGGGAAGGCAGGACAACAGGAGCCAGAGCAGAGAGTTCTCAGGGAGGGAGGGGGGGGAGGGGGAGGGAGGGGGAAGACAGAGACAGGCAGAGAGAGTGGGGAATGAGAACAGGAAGTGGGCAGTGGTATAATCAATCCTCCAAAGCTGGGTCCCTGTGACATCTTGAGTCTCTGTCTCCCAAGGTTCCTGCAGCCTCCCCCAAACAGCACCACCAACTGGAAGCCAAGTGTTTAAATAAATACATGAATCCCCTGGGCCATCTTTTGTTTTTCATTTAAACCACAGCACTTGGGAAGACTAAATTCACTCTAGCCATTTCTGAGAAGCAGGTGACATGTCTGCCAGGAATAAATGGGAGGGGGTCTGTGCTAACTGTAGGGAGCCATTCTGAGCTATACAGTCACAAAGGACGTGGGGAGCGGGTGTGGCGGCAGTCCCAAGATGGCGCCCGGGACTGCAGCTAAGTCTCATGACTAGCATCTGACTTCCTCACACACCTGAAACTAGCCACGTCCATTGTGAGAGTTGCACAGGTGCACCATGATGCAAGATCAGGCCATGTGACGTGGACCTATGAACTGAGACTACGCAGTCTGGACTGAGGAGGCGGAGTTGAGGGAGGATATAAGGGAGTGTGCTCGGGGGCTGGGGGGAGAAAGGGAAGACAAGAGAGATTGCTGTTTGCATGCAGAAAAAAGGTTCCTGAATAAACTGAGAAGAACACTGTGGTGTCGCTCCTTTCTGCGGGACAGAGACAGAGGCGACGTGAAGGACGGACAAGCTCAAAGCAGTAGCCAGTTAAATGTTCCCTCTATGCATATGGAGAACATCACACAGAACACAAAATAGGATCGGGAGATCCAATCGGATGCAGGGAATACAGATAGAGTTTCGATGTACAAGGGAAGTAAGTTTAGTGGTTGTGTAGCTTATTGGAGCACGGGGACTCAGGGGCGTCTCCATTTGAGGGCGCTAGACTCCTTTCTCAGTGTTACATAGCTTTCGACTTGGCATACTTATGAACAGGACTGCAGATGTATACTTTCATTTTAGAAGTGAGATTTATTTTAACATTTCGTATAAATAGGGTTTTGGTTCATTCAAAATCAATCAACCAACAAAACCGAATGCCTGGGATTGTTGCTGTCCCCTTTGGCACAACTTACAAATAACTAGGCCCACAGGGCTCTCCCCACGAGGCTGCGGTGTCTTTATTTCTATGCTGGGGACCTTTAAGGCTAGCCCACTTTGCTTACAACAGTCTGTGGGTTCTGGAAGCTGGCGGGTACCAGAGCGCTCGAGTTACGGTCTATGATCGTCTGGTGTGTTTTGGATGGCAAGGACCAGCCCAAGACCAACAAACTGATCTTAAAATGATTTTCTTTTCGAGAAGTCTACTGTTAAACAACACTATTTTTTTTTTCCCTCAAATGAACAGGAGGTTGTCCATCCCAAACCACTTTACATGTTGATTGGCTCTTTTTACAAAGATTTTTTTTTTACTTCCAAATGATCAAGTGCGTCTTACATTCTAGGCTCAGAGTAAAACTGTTTGTGGCTTCCCTGGTCCTCTTTCTAATTTCTTACTGCCCGGAATAATTTTAAGAAGAGATTGGACTAGACCAGTCAGGAGTTTCTGAAACACATTTTAATCAATAAATAGGAATATTTGTCAACCACTTATTAGGAGGGGAAAACAGGAATGTAGAAAGAATTCCAAAGAAAACAACACCTTGAAAAGAGGACAGTGCCAATACCTTTGCCTAAAGTGTCATTTGTAGAACCAGAGGTAACCGAAGATTATTCAGAAAAAAAACTTGGAATATTTGACAGAATTCCAGATGTATTTGAAGTACAAAAACATTATTCTGAATACAACGTAGGATGGGTTACTCTTCAGCACCTGTGTGGATGATCGGACAAATCAGTGAATAATGAATGAATACATTGTAGCACGCCGGAGGACATGGTTATTTAATTCACATTTGGGGCCAAGTTTACCCCCCACCACTACCCCTGCCTTGCTATCCGTTCCTCTGCTCTACACCACAAAGGAGCACAGTTCCCGGGGCCTCACTAGCTGGCTTTCAGGCACCCTGGAATGGTAAGGCGCTGGTGGATATGGGCACAGGCCTGGGGAGGTCTGGGGGTATCTTGGTGCCTGACTCAGTTCTGGCTTGGTGTCCATCTCAGACAGTGGCTTGTCCTGGGCATGGCTGTAATCACCATATCCCTTTATGGTTTTAGCTTCTAGAAGGCTGCCCTGCCACACTTTTTCCTGATGACAAGGGAACTGAACTCTTCAGCCCCACGGTGGCAGGTGAGGTAACACATTTTTACTGCTTGGCTCTCTTAATTACCCGCTTAAGTGAATTCCCTGTGTCGACCCTTCTGTACCGATACCCTAGAATGGCTTGTTTTCTGGATTGGGTCCTATATACTAGAGTATTAACTGTCTTCCCTCAGCTACCTGGGAAGGTCTGCTTAAGATTTGTTCTAAGCCACTGAAAACAAACACTCCACTCAACCGCCACCTTTTCCAATGGAGGCTGGCGAGTGTCTCAGCCGTATTCTCTCATCAAGAGCTGGAATTCTCTTTGCCAAGTTCAACTAAGACTCTGACTTTCCATCCCTGTCATCACCAAAGTCTCAATGTCTTCTCCAGAGGCCATGCCCACAGTATGCACTCAAGGAGATGACAGGGGAAAAAAAAATAGAAACAGGAAATTAACCTTAAAGGAAAAGTGTGAAGTCATCAGATGAACAAAGTTATTAAACAAACAAACAAACAAAAAATCTGGAAACCCAGAATTATCAGACATCACCAGAGAACTCCCTCCCTGAATCAATATACTTTCCTGAAATTAAATCTCCTTAACATTCCTGGATATTTTGAGAGCATCAAAACAAAAATAAAATAAAAGCCGGATTCATCAGTGAGTGACGGCAGGTTCTCAGTTGGAGGCTGGTCAACGGCCGAAGTAGAGCTCTTTGGTGAGCATGGACACCATACATGGAATCTGCTTCTTCTCATTGAAGCGCGGATCATCAGACTGGGACTCGAAGTGTCTGGCCACCCTGTCGTTCACCCTGGTCAGGATCTGCATGATCTCCAGGTCCTTGCCATGCTCGTTCAGGATGGAGCAGAGGGCCTGCACAAACCAGGAGCCTTTTCCTGGGTTCCTCCAATAATAGCCTTTGGTTGGGGGGGGGGGAAGGGGAGAGGGGAGGGGGTAGGGAAGAAGGAGGGAGGGAAGGGGGAAGGGGTCCAGGGAAGAGGGGAGGCAGGGGCAGTGAAGGAGGGAGGTGGCAAGAAAGGGGGGAAAGGGAGGGAGGGGGGAAGGGGCAGGGAAGAGAGAGGGAGGGGGCAGGAAAAGGGGGGAAGGGGAAGGGGGGAAGGGAGGGGCAGGGAGGGAGGGAGGGAGGGAGGAGAGAGGAGAGAGAGGGAGAGGAGAGAGAGAGAGAGATCCATTAGCCGACCCTGAGAGCTGTAGAAGAATGGATCTGTAGCACTGTACAGTATACATGTCTGGAGATCACCCCCCCCCCCTTCTGTGTCAAAGTACGGATGAGAAGGAGGCCCTGTCAAAAGCACACATCTTAGGTGTGAGGAAGCACTCTATAAAGATGCTCAGAATGCTTTGGGTGCTCCAGCACGTAAACTTAGTAACAATGATGTCACCAGAGACCAGTGATGGCAGACGGTTGCCAGAGGATCTGCATCTGGGAAACCTGAGATTCCTAACACAGAGAGAGGTATGTGGAGAGTCCCCTAGGGAGGGGAGCAAATGTCATAGCTTTGTGTCACCTCGCCACCCTTCTGAAGTGAGTGCTTCTTTCTAGCCCAGGCCCAGAGAACAGAGTTAGAAAAGCTGCAGAGATTTTCCGGGTATGTTTACTGTCAGGAGACACAGAATGAGGGGTGGAACCTGCTGAGAGAGGTAGAGGTAGGTGTTGCTGGTGGCTTCTGGGGCAGAGGCAGGAGAGGCTCCTCATCTAGGATAGCAGGCGCTGTGTGACAAGCGGTGTGCTTCTCATGGGCCATACACGATGTCACCTGACCCTAATGTCTTACAAGGGCGAGAACGCTTAGCAGACCTAGGTGCTGAGGAAGGAATGGCTGACACGGGAGGAGGAGCAGGTCCCAGGGAGCCCAGTGATGACTCACAACAGCAGCCAGCTTTACTCCTCACAATGCAGAGGACCCCTACATTGCGATCCCTGACTGTCTCCCTGCCATCATTGACTCTGAGGGAATCTAAAACTGTGGCCTGCAATTGGGAAAGCCAGGCAGAAGATTGGGAGACGAAGCTGGGGGAGAACTCACATCTACGTGACCATTGACTTACCCAGGAACCCCTGAAGGACAGAGGTGGGAAGACACCAGCCTAGAGAGACAGACAGCCTATGTCCAGCCTCGAAAGGCCACCATATTGAACGGGATCTATAAGCCACAGCAATGCATGTGGAGACTCATTCACCATCTTGGCATAGACATTTTGGTGAAGGGATTGCCTTTGTCTGTGACTTTTAGAGGTGGTCTCCGTGCTGTCTGATGTCTTCCTCTAAGCAGCAAAGCTGAAGGCCCCAGGCCACTTCACCCAGGGAGAGGGGAGAGTGCGTGGCTCTCGGCTCAAGGCAGCAAGAGCCAACAGAGGCTGCATTCAGCTCACATGATTAGCTGCAAAGCTGCTGTACCCTGCTGAGAGGTCCAGACCCAGGAGGGTGAGAGCTGGACCAACCTTGCCTGCATCCTTACCACCTACTTACGTCACAAGGGTTCAGTCAGCAGTGGCACACAGTAGGCTAGCGTGTCCTCGGATTCTTGTCTGCAGTGAACTCACTAGCAGCCACCAGCCCACGCCAGGGGCTGATGGGCACTTAGTCACACAACAACAGGGAGTCATTCAACCCAGTGGCCTGGTGGGCTGTGCATATGGACACGCATGGATGTGCATACGGACGCATGCCCTACCATTTTCCCGGGTTTGTGCGTGTTCACCTCTGACCTCTAGGGTCCCCGAGGGTGACTGTCTGAACAGTGCCGATACCATCCTGTGACTCCTCACCCGGAAACAGTTTCCTCGTATTTCTTTATCAGGGCAAACTTCAGGCTGCTTGGCAGTACACACAGTCCAAGATAACAGGCTCCTTTTTATACTGTTAAGGAGTATGTGCTGGCCTTTCTATGTGCTGTCACGTGTTGAGCTATGGACCAAACTGTGTCCCATCCCCACCCTCAAGTGTACTCGTGGAAGACCTAGTCTCCAGTATGACCGCCTTCACAGACTTAAGTTAGCGAGGTCAGAGGGGTAGGTCCCGAATGTAGCAGGATTAGTGTCTATATGAGGAGATAGGTGAGAACACGCCCTCTATTTTTTTCCCTGTGTTTTCTCTGTAACGTGAGGACAGAGGAAGAAGCAGACATTTACTGAGAAGGAAGAGAGTCCTCTTCTGAGACCAGTTAGCTGAGAAGCAGATGTCTGTTGGGCTAAGACAAGGACACACCTGTGATCCACTCGGTCTTGTCCAGCAAGTGCATGGGGCATGAGACCTAGTCCAGACTGATGGCTGAATTCAGGGGTCGGTCACGACAGTAATTTTTAAAGAAAGCTTTCTTATTGGCCCCTAGAGAGGAGTTTGCCTTCCTCCCTGAGTTCCTCCAGACCTTCTGAGCAGCGACAGCTCCATACTGGGTTCATTCACACTGGTGTCTGCCAAGTTTTGTGCTGCCAACCTCCCAAGAGCAGGAAGACCAAAGTACTTTCTACCCTATTCAGGGCGTAAACCTGTGGCTTTACCATACTCACAGAACCCATCTAGAGCCTGCCAGAGCCGGTTTGGTTTTGTTTTTCCGGATACACCGACTCATTTACTAGAACTAATACCTCCACACCAAGCCTTTGTAGAAGTCCTAAATGGGGGAATTCTCACTGAACGAGGGGTCTATGCCCAACACAGGAAAGGTTTGTACTCAACAGACTCAGGCCAACACAGGGCTTGGTAAACAAGAAACCACACTCGTTCCTGGCATTGCATGGTACCTGCCCTGGCCACAGCCTAAAGGATCCCCATCTATGATGCAATGCAGAGCCTGGGCACTGAAATTTGACCCTGAACGCATTTCTGAAGCTCATCCAAGCTCAATTGATTTTTCAACTGCAAAAGCAACCATGGTTTTCTCCCCCATCACCTACACAATTATTATAAGGATGATGGGAGAGATAGTTATAATTATTTAAAAATGACATAATTTTTATAGTTATAAAGTATAATTATTGTGAAAGTCTTGCCATG
>NC_046155.1:59744576-59779576 GCF_011064425.1 Rattus rattus
GTAGACAGATGCTTCTGTTTAACTGTCATGTTTAAATGGAATAAGACTGCAGGGTAAATTTCAACAGACGTCAGAAAATGCAAATCCCAGTCACGATGTGCTGGCGCAGTTCGCTTCCCAGAGTGGCCACACTGAGAGAAATGGACGGCTCAGTGTCTGCCGTGAACTTGTCGGGCTGGTGGGGATCTATTGGGGTGTCCACTGTGTAAGGCTGGCAGGACACGCTAAGCTTACACAAACACGCTAAGTTTACACAAACACGAGCCGCACGGCAGAACAACTGCCTCGGGTCAGGCAAAGGTTTACTAGAAGACAGGGCTACACTGTTCATCACATCCCGGATAGGGAATACACCCTCCCCCGCCAGTCCTATGTACAGTAAGTGGCTGAACCGAGGAATATTCACGTAACAGGTAAAACAGAGCGGGGAGCAGTGATTTTTAAAAGAACATTAACTTTTCCCCATCCCCCAAACACCTACGGTACTGTTGAACAAAGGCGCACAGGGGCTTCACAGGATCAGGGCGCATTCCCAAGGCCAAGGGCTCGTTCAGATCTGGCAGGGATGAGCCTCTCCGGGAGCCAGTCTCCTGGTGCGTGCTTCCTCCACATAGCACCTTGTTTGAACAAACACTGCCTTTGATACTGAAATCCAGGGCGGGCTCCCTCACCTTTCCACTTGAGTTGGGGAAGCTGGTGCACAATCCTTAAACAGGTCCCTGACCCTCTAACCCTCCACAAAGGTGGCTCTGGGCTGGCGTTAGCTGGCGTTCTCTGTGAGGCCTTGGAAAGAGCCAGGATGTGCAGAAAATGAGAGAAAACCTAAGGTGGGCGGGAATCTCAGCACTTCAGCTTCATTTTAGGGCACAACCCCTGAAGGCCATCGGGGGCTGTGAGGTGGCAGGATGCCCCCAGGCTGGAGAACACTTTACTCAGGACACCCTTACGAGGCACAATTCAACTTCCACCTTCTCTGGTGAGAATTCTACAGTGAGGGGCTAGCCAGGTGGCTCAGCGGCGTGACCTGAGTTTCATCCCTGGACTCCAAGTGATAGAAGGTAAAAATCCGACTCTAGCAACACGTCCTCTGATCTCTACACGCATGCCATGGGCATGTGTATGCATGTACGCACATGTGCCCCTCCGCCAACAGTTCCACAACACCCCTCGATATGTTAAACGCAGTTTTAAAACCCCTGCAATTTCTAGGATGACAGCCACGCCTCAGACAGGCTGTAGCTCTTATGTCATTAAGATCCCCAGGAATGTGCAAAACAAAACAAAACCAGCAAGAGTCTTTTGTAAGAAAAAAAAAAAGGGCTGGAGAAAATGTCACATGGGAAATCAAAGGCCTCTGCTTCTGTTAAGAACAGAACCTGGAACATTACCTCGACACTTAATAAAATAGTTAATTAATTCATTCGGTTAAAAAAAAAAAAAAAAAAAAAAGGAACGAGAGCCAGGAGTAGAGGCACAAAACTTAAACACAGTAACACAGGTTACAAAAAGCACCTAAGAACTGAGTTACAGTGAGGTACAGTCTAATCCCTGGCGAGTAACTCAGAAGGAAGGTGGGGACAGATTCCCTTCCCAAACTTGCTCCTACACCGAACTCCTCAAAACATGTAAAATTATACGTGTGTGTGTGTGTGTCTGTGTGTGTGTGTGTTTATGCGCACACGCATGCACATGCCATGGCATATGTGTGGAGGTCAGAAACAATGTGTAGGAATTGCTCCTCTCCTCCCACCAGTGTTTCTGGAGGATCCAGCTGGGGCCGTCAGGCTCCGTGGCAAGCACCTTCACCCCCTGCGACATCCCATCAACCACGAACTGTTTATTTTGCAGAACGAGCCTAAATCTCTTCCTCTTGCAGATTTGGGTCAGCCAGAATTAATCATTCCTTGTAGCTCGGAGTGTTTTCTGTTAAAGCCAGATCTGCCCGGGCCACAGACGTACACCAGAGGGTGATTATCCATTCAACTCCATTACATCTACTTTCTAACTAGAGCCAGCTCTGTGCGAGCAAACGCCGGAATCAGCTCACAGCACAGGGCAGAGCAACGGCAAAGCAGGAAGTGCATCTGGAGGGGCATCGAAGGTGAACCAGGAGAAAGAGGGGGACGGAGGGACGCTCAGGGGCTGCCTGTACACAGGACATCTGCACGAATGCGTCTGAGAATGTCACCTGTCATCTCAGAGCACCCACCCTCTTTTCTGGGTTTTTCTCCCTTTCACGTCCACCCACTATCCCTTCAAAAACGATAGCTGCCATATTCGTACAAATTAATTTCTCAGCTGTCCCCCTGGCCGTTTAGTGAAGGTCACGGTGTCAGTCTCCCACAAGTGGTTAAATGAGAATTTTTTGGTGACCGTGTTTCCACGTGTGGCCTGGGAGGTCCAGCTAACGGGCAGGCAGAGGGATTGAGCCAAGACAGAGGAAGGGTGAGCAAAGGTGAGGATGGGGAGGACCGTGGGTGACATGTAAGCCCAAGGCTCCTACTGCTTCCGTGTTCCCCAAAAATAGTGACCAGGGCGCTGTAGAGATACTCAGTGGTTAGCAGTGCCTGCTGTTCCACGGGACTCAACTTTGGTTCCCAACACCCATCTGTGACTTCTGTTCCAGGGAATCGGACGCCCTCTTCTGGACTACACTATGCAGTGCACATGCGTAACCACAGAGACATGCATACACACATACACATAAATAAAAACAGGAAGACAATTTAAAGATGAGTCAGGTCTCAGCATGTAGTACAAAACTCCACCCTAGGCTTCTAAAGGCCCCCGTGGTTTCGTTTCTGGTCTGATCCTGTTCGGAGCCCTCCTCCACAGGCTGAGGCATGCTCTGACAGCTCACGAGGCTCTTGGAGCACAGTGGGCTCATGCCTTGTCCTGCTGCCCATCAGTCTTGTGCCTCTGCACACAGCAATCCTGACAGCTGGCCACGACCCAAGTCACACCATGTCCCAGTCTGAGGCCTGGTTACCTCCTCATTAGCCACTAGGTTCTGGACACCCGCTCCTGCGCTCTTCCTCCAGGAGAGTTTTAAACAGTTAAGACCAAACAAAGGCTAAATCCAGCTGTGTCCGTTCCCTGCCCAGAGCTACAGTGTGTTTCCGTTGCTGAGAAAGATGCCAACGTCCTGGCCACCACTTCGTGCACGGCCACATCCCTCCACTTTTTCTTTCTCTTGATCATCCCACCGGAGACAACTATGACCCGGTCTATCCTGTGCTCACCACAGGTCCTTGCTGTCACTCTTCCCTTTGCATCTCGTGGTGCCGCAGCTCACACACTACCTCCCTTCAGTTCACTGGGGAGGGGGCCCTCCACCCCCTTTCACCACCAGTCTGGGTCTTGTCTCTGATTTACAGTGTGCATCACATGTCACCTGACCTCAGTAACAGAGTCACCATCTGTCCTGCTAGAGGGCAAACCCGTTTTCCTTTCCCGCTCTCCCAACCCCACCTCTCCCTGGATTCTACATCGCCGTATGTAGCCTAGGCTGGTCCTGAACTCCTGGACACATCCCAGCACCTGGCTCAGGATAAACCAGGACTTGCAAACGCCCAGTGCTTGACTAGACTAGGCAAGCGCCCCATTCACCCGTGGGTGAGCTGAGGGAGTGGCACTCACAGCTCCCCACCCCGGTGTTACATGTCCAAAGGAAACCGACTTCAGAGATGGGAGTGCTTCTGAGGCTATAGAATGCCAGAGGCAGCTGTTTTTCCTGGGCCTTTCCTCTGTGTTTGGAGTCTCACCACTCGGAAAGGTTTTCTTCTGACTGTGATTTCTCCTCACCCCTTTTCTCCTCTCATTTCCAGTTTTTCATCTACGGGGTAGGAGGTCAGAAAAACCACCAGGTATTGCAGTCATCTTTACCTGGCGTGCAGCCATCTTTACCTGGCGTGCAGCCAGCAGGGCGGGCACGGGTCGGTCCACCGGCTGGCTCAACCTCAAAGGGGCGATTTTTAGAAAATGATTTCTATGTGTACGGGCGTTTTTTCCCCCTGCGTGTATGTCTGTGCAGTACATATGTGGAGTGTCTGTGGGGGCCATAAGAGGGCACCGGATTCCCTGGAATTGGAGTTACAGATGTTGTGAGCTGCCCGTGCACACTGAGAAGGAAACCCAGGTCCTCTGGAAGAGCACGCGGTGCTCTTAACTGCGGAGCCACGGTTCCATCTCCACAGTCACACTGTCTGCAGAGAACAGTGTTCCCGTGGGGACCAGGTCCAGCAAGAGGTGGCCAGCGTGGATCGAAACGGAAGCACGGAGCCATGAGACCAAGAAGGAGAGGAGAACAGAATCCTTTAGATTGGTTTGTTCACATCTACATAGGCAGTCTTGAAGATGGTGTTACAGAAAAACCCATAGATTCTGGAGTCACACTGCTGGCCTGAATCCCCGCGACACCACGGAGGTGGTGTGATCACGGGCCCAAGTTGCTTCGCTCCTTCCTTTGTGAAGAGAACCAAACAGCATCTAGCTCAGAGCTCACAGACAAGTCAACGTTCATAAGGCACAGAAAGCGTGGTAGGCAGTTACAGGTAAATAAACGTCACGGTCATTTTTGAGTTACTATGGTTTGTCACTAGAAGGGCCTACCTGTGCTGTGGCATCAAGATAAGACAGAGAGGGAAGACACTGTCCATGTTCCTGGTGGCCATCCTCACTCTCTTGTGGGACAGAACACCGGTGTGCTGCTCTATAGCTCACCTCTTCACATGGCCCCCAGCTTGCACCCCATCCCTCTGGTAGCAAGGCCACTTGGGAGGAGTCTCTCTGCACTGGCGTAGGTGAGATTCGCAAGTGAAGTCCCCCAGCACTGTCAGCAAACTGAGCATTAGGTCACTTTACTATCACTTGTCCCAGGACAAGCTACTCGGCTGATGTCATCTCAGAGTCCACCCGGTTTTTAATACGGCATCGAGAGGCCCCTTCCTGTGAGTAAAACTCCCTGCCCCGGGCTCAGTCAGAGGCGTTCTTTGTGCCCTAGTCCTAGCAGCTAAAAAGGATCCACGGTCGTCTACCTGGACATCAACAGCTGTAGCCAAGCAGATCACTAGACAAACAGATCTCTCAGGACTCCTGGGAGACTATGCTAATTAAGTAGCTCCCTGCAGAAGGCAGCAGGTCCCCAGCAGGGGCAAGGGAGAAATAAGAAGATCTGGATTAGCTATGTCCTGAGTGGGCCATCACCCGCAGAGTTAGGATTGTCTGAATGTGGCTCTAATCCTTGCCCCGAGTACTTACAGTTTTTCTATATAAGGAGTTAGATCATGAGGGCTGCAGTCATATGGACCAGACCTCACAGAGTAGTGCTGGGCACATCCCAAGGCAGGGTCAAGGGACAAGAGTCTTTCTCCGAATCTGACAAAGGCACAGAGAGTGCAGGAACCACTGGAGGTGCTCCTCAGTAGGGACAAGTGCAGGGGGATTTCTTTAGCTTCCAGCATCACAGTCAAGCAGCAGTCACTGCCTCATGAAGTCCGAGAGACAAAGACAGACACAGCACAAAACTGGTCGTGGGCTTTCTTTCACACATGTGTATAGGAGGGTGGGCATGCCCTGCTACCTTCACCCATGCGTGCACATATGCGAGCTACAGGTCTATGTCTGCTGCCTTCTTCATTGTACTTCACCTACCCACCTACCCATCTACCCACCCATCCATCCACCCACCCACCCACCTACCCATCTACCCACCCACCATTCATCCATCCATCTACCTACCCATTCATCCATCCATCCACCTACCCATTCATCCATCCATCCATCCACCTACCCATCCATCCATCCATCCATCCATCCTCCACCCACCCATCCATCCATCCACCCACCCATTCATCCATCCATCCATCCACCTACCCCATCCATCCATCCACCCACCCATCCATCCATCCATCCATCCACCTACCCATTCATCCATCCATCCACCTACCCATTCATCCATCCATCCACCTACCCATTCATCCATCCATCCACTTACCCACCCATTCACCCACCCACACACCCATTCACCCATCTATCCACTCATCCATCCATCCATCCTCCATCCATCCACCATCCATCCATCCATCCTTCCACCCACCCACCCACCATCCACCTACCCATTCACCCACCCACCCATCTGCCCACCTACCTATCCATCTACTCACCCATCTACCTACCCATTCACCCACCCACCCAACCACCTACCCACCCATCCGCCCACCTACCTAACCATCTATCCACTCATCCATCTACCCACCCATTCACCCACCCACGCACCCATTCACCCATCTATCCACTCATCCATCCATCCTTCCATCATCCATCCATCCACTCATCCATCCATCCATCCACCACCCCTACCCATCCATCCATCCACTCATCCATCCATCCACTCATCCATCCATCCACCCATCCACCCACCCACCCACCCACCCACCCATCCACCCATTCATCCACCCACTCACCTACCCATCCACCTACTCAAACATCTATTCACTCATTCACCCACCTACTCACCCACCCATCCACTCACTCACTCACTCACTCACTCACTCACTCACTCACTCACTGAGTCCAGATCTTTCACTGAACCTGCAGCTATCCCTTGTCCTTTCAGCTAGGCTGGCTGACCAGCAGGGCCCAGGGACATCTGCCTGTTCCACCCCCAGGGCTGCAGTTACCAACATAAGCCAATGGCCCCAGACTGTACACAGGTACAGGTATCTATGCTTGAGCGGTTGGCACTTCACCCACTAAATCACCTCCCTGAGGATTTTCTAAGCCAGCTTCTGTCATTTTCCACTCTAAGCAACACACACACACACACACACACACACACACACACACACACACACACACACACACACACAGCCCTCTACCTCTCCCTTTGTCAATTCTCTGCTGACAGATCTAGCCGTGCCTTGGCCCTTTTGTCACACAGGAGACTTTCCCAGGAAACGGGGGACTCTGGTTTGGCGGCTGTCATATTTGAGTGCAAAATCCAGGATAAGTCAGGCTAGTGAATTAGAAGTTCTAAATCCTCTTAAAAGCTTGAGTGTTCCACAATTGGCTGCAGATTAAAAATAATAATAAATCTGGCCACTAAATCACTGTACTTAGGGCCAGACAAGCGAGAGATCGCAACCAAGATGGCATCCTGTAGGTCAACCTCGGATCACCTGAAGGATGTGCGAGGGAAGGGACAAATCTCAATCAGTCAGTCAGTCAGTCTGTCTGTCTGTCTGTCTGTCTGTCTGTCTGTCTGTCTGTCTCTCTTTCTCTGTTAAGAGCCATCTAAGCATCCTTCCCAAGTGCTGGTTTTCCACTGACATAGCCACGTCCCACTTTCTTCATAGGCCAGAGAGCCACAGGAGTCTTCCAGGAACACAGATAACACCAGCATCGATTACTAGGAAGGGAATGGATTATCCTGGCTCCTCAGGCAGAAAGCCATTCCTTGCAGCCTCAGATGTCAGCCTTAGGCCAACTGAGCCATTTTTAAGAGTTTAAAGAAGAGGAGGAGGAAAGAAAGGAGGAGGAGGAAGAGGAAGAGGAAGAAGGCAACGTCGAAAACCCTGCAGGTTATTTCTATAAAAGGGACTTCGTGAGGGAGCTCTGACAACTGTTAACCAGACAACGTTATGGGATCCAGAAACTATTCTGCCTACTTGACGAGAGAGGGAGAAGCCTCAGCGAGCTCGGTGGACTTTTACAATCCACTCTGGGTGCCAGTGTAATTCTCCCCATCACTGGAGTAGATAAATACAGGTTTTATCCTCTCACAGATCCTGAGCTGCTCGAAACGTGAATTATGCCTTTCTACATTTGGAAGGGAATATAAGCACACAAACCCGTGCCTATTTATTTTCTGAAGTGCTTCCCTGAATAGGATTCCCAGTAGCCTGTCCTGCAGACATTCCTCAGCACACGGTAAACACAGCAGCGGGCACTCAGCTCCCTGATGCTGTTGCATTTGGAACCGGGTCTCTGGCTTTTGTAGCTGCTTTGTCTAAATATTTGGGGGATGGTTCAGTCATGGTTTGAACATTCCAGCAGAGGGGCTTCCCCACAGTCTTTTCATACCACAGTAAAGGCGGGCCAGGGTGCTGAACTGGGAAAGCAGAGAGAGAGGTACCTGGTGTCTCCGTCTGGAAGCAGTCCTCTCTGCAAGACCAGGCTTCCTCCTGAGGCCACAGGGAGTGAGTTGCCTTCTTCTCGGTAGTAGTAAAAACTCAACATGGTTGGCGCTCAGCGGGCGACAGGAGGCTGTCACAGGCAGCAGCCCCGAAGGCCCGGGGCCTGAATCAGCATTGAGCTGCCTGCTGGAGTTTTCCATAGGACATTCAGCCTGGGGCTGGGAAGGTCACACTGGCCTCTGGCTTCCCTGCTGACAGGCAGAAATGACCAGCCTTCACACTGAGGCCCCCACCCCATCCCAGGGACAGCTCCCTGTGGACGGAGTGACAAGTACTGGATCCAAAGGGGAAGGGATGACAGGGTCTGTGTTGGAGGACCAGACTTTCACACACATGCAGCCGGCAGGCCATCGTCCAGAACAAACAGCAGGAGCAGCAGGTGGACGGCTGAACCAATGGCAGTCTACAATAGGCTGCAGGCAACACAGGTTTCTAAATGAGCAAAACCAGGAAGGGCGCTCCTGCCATCCGCCCAGGCTCATGAAGTTCACTTTTTCCCAAAGGTAGTCATGCTAGGGTTAGACAGGGTTTACGAAATCCCTTCATCTTCAGAGGAGACCAGCTCCAGGGACTCCAGGGAGTTCTGCATAAAGAAATGGTCCAGAGGCCATCACGCTTCCCAGTTTTAACCTTCCAAATGCAATTGGGAAAAGGCAGACATAGAAGGACTCAGGGCACCCCAGGGTTCAGGGCGCCCCAGGGTTGGAGGCACTGAAAAGGAAAGCAGTGGAGTGGTGGTGGCCACAGTGCATCCTGGGAGTTAAGAGCAAAGGGAGAGTTCCTTTCTCCAAACATTAACTAACTTTCCAAGCCTCTTTCCTCCCTTTCTCCTGACCAAAACAGGATGGGGAGACAGACCAATGACAATAAAAAATATCATCAAAAGACTTCAGGAAAAATCACTCAGGGGAGGAGACAGTGTGGAGAATTGTCTTCAAATACCACAGACAGGCAGGGTGGACGACAGTAACATGGGTGGATGGCTGCAGGACCCAGAAGGGCTCACCGTCTTCAGTTCTGTGGGGAGTGTGTGTGTGTGTGAGAGAGAGAGAGAGAGAGAGAGAGAGAGAGAGAGAGAGAGAGAGAGAGAGAGAGAGAAAGAGAGCGAGAGCCATGCTATGCCTGTGAAGGCCAGAACAACTTACAGGAGTCACTTCACTCCTTCCACTATATGGGGTTCTGGGCATTGGTTCTGGGCATTGGTTCAGGCCCTCTGCTAGGCCCTAGCTTTCTCTTAGTAGTGACGTTTTAAGCTTCTGCCCCCATGTGGATGTGTTTTGTCCTGACCCACACCAACCCTTAACAGCGGAATTACTAATTTAGAGGCGGTGGGACCTCTAAGAGTTGACAATACAGTTCTCTTTGGACCAAGTTCTCATGACACCGAGAACAGTCCACTGTCCTTACATAGGCTGGGCAGACTCTACCTAGCAACCTGCTCTTGGACTTCTCACCCCTCAGTAGCCTGGACCCAAATCAGCCTGCTCTGTGTTAACCACCCTGTCTCAGTCACTGTTACAGTAACAGAAAACAGACGAAGGCACTTTGAAATCTAATTTCCTTTCCTTTTCCCCTATGTCTTCTTACTATGGATGACTCTGAACCTCAAGGACCTGGGTGGGTACCACGTGCACAGGCCGTACGGCCTCACACCCTATGGACTCTGGAACCACATTTCAGTGATTTGTGGCTCACTGATCCTGACAGGTAACCTTGGCTCTCTTTACTGGAGGGTCACTGTCAGTCCCACCATAGCAGCTGTCCAAACACCACCCCTTAGCTGGGGTGACGTAGAGACAGAACACTGTGTTAAACAAATTCATTTTCTGGTACTGTTGGGACTGGTGTGGTTGAACCGCTCTGTTTGAAGCTGTGGTGACACTTGACGTATGGTTTGACGTATGGGTTGACATATGGTCGGGCACACTGTGCTCCGAGTTGGGCCTGCGTCCTCACTGAAGACCTGCTGGTGACAATGGGTAATATTCAACTTCACTGACCTTACTTTCCTTCTTCATACAGAACTGAGTTTGACAAATCACAAATCACCTCATAAGGGGGTCTCCCTTCCAGAGTCCCTCTCTTCCTCATCAGGCAAGTTCAGGAACATAAGACGTCAAATTGTGGGGCTGCAGAGATGGCTCAGCAGTTAAGAGCACTGACTGCTCTTCCAGAGGTCCTGAGTTCAATTCCCAGCATCCACATGGTGGCTCACAACCATCTGTGATGGGATCCGATGCCCTCTTCTGGTGTGTCTGAAGACAGCGGCAGTTTACTCATCATATATATATATATATATATATATATATATATATATATATATATACACACACACACATACACACACATATATACATACACATACATATACACATATACATATATATACATATATATATAATCTTTAAAAAAGAAGTCAAGTCGCCTTATTAAATTCTCAATCCAGTGCATATGAAGAGGACAAAGAAATGGAGGGTTAAGATGACCACGTGGTTTCCACAGCCTCTCAACTAGTGAGTGGGAGACTGGGCCAGGCTGTGAACCGAGCCTGTCTGACTCCACCAAACGTCCATTGGCATTTTGGGGAGACCTCTGACCGTCCAATTCAGCGGCAAATCTAACTTTAAAAATAAAACTGGGATGCAGGCACCCAGTATTCTAGAGCTCAACAGAAAGGGTTTTTATATTGAAAACTAACGCTGCGGGTTTAACGTTCCGATCTCTTAGGGAGCTCAGCCCTGGTATCTTTCGGTTAGCGGGTGCCCCTGCCCTCACAGGAACAGGCTCCCGCATGCCTGATTTAGCACGTAGCCTTCGGAATGGGGGACAGTTTGGCCTCTTCTTTCTTGTCTATTAATTACAAGCACCGTTCTCCCCGAACTCCCCCCACCCCCGTGAAGGCAGCAGCCACCTGATCGTTCTCATAATTACACAAGCAACACATCTTAAAATAGGGAGCTGTCTATATATAACACATGCTAGTGGAGAAGCCCAGACTACGGGACGGGGGAAAAGGACTATAACCAAGTGGCATTCGCTAAGCACTCCCTAGGGGTTGAAGGCTGGGGAGCCATGCGACTCGAGCCTGCAGAAAGGAGTTTATCAGATCCAGAGAGGCAGCCTCTGCTCTTGTCCTCTGCTTCAGACGGGCACGGAGACTCCCAGCCAGGGACGTGGGGTAGGGGGCCGCAGAGAAGCCTAGGGGACTGACAACTGGGTGAAGTCTGTTCACTACTCTACAGTATTTCCTTGAATTCTAACCTTGTGCAACCTTCACTCAGGCTTCGGAGTTTGCAGGTGACATGTTGGATTTCAATGTTTCCCGGGGGTGGGCCGACTGCTCTAAGGTCTGGACCCCTAATGACTTTCGGCGCTCACTCCATCAAGACCATCCCATGCCTACCTGGCAGCTTACCCACGTTTCCAGGCGGAACCTATCCCTGGCCTGGCCTGACCATTTCATCTTGCCTGCCCTCTGGCGCCCCCTGGTGATGATGCCCCGGAAACTCAAATTCCAGTTCCTCCTCAGCCTGCCTTCCCCACGCTCTCAGGGCTCCTAGTCCTACAGCTCGGCAATTACATTTTATTTTCTGTGGCTGTGGCCAAGCATTTCTACAGAAATCTAACTCACGGCCAGGGCAGAGCCTGCGTGGCTCACAGACTGCAGCTGACGGCCTCCAGCCGCTCAGGGGTCACCGGTGCATTCGGAGAGGCCTCCGTTTGGGACCTTGAGGGCACCGGGCCTTGCGCCATCAACCGTGACTCATATTCAACGTACACCGCCTTAGCGATTTCTTCTGGCGCGCTTAAGAGACGACATGCTTAAAGAGTCCTAAAACCATCTTTGGTATTTTCCCTTTTGTGTTGCTTTTTTTTTCTGTGTTTCATTAATGTTTTCTAATAATCAGAAAGTTGGAGGAACATTTTAATATATGAACTTTAAGTAAAGGACACTTTGGGTTACTAAAATCCAGTGGCACTGAAATAGAATAAAACAATGTGGTTCTGCCATCTAGTGGCCACAACACAGAAGGCCAAGAGGATGTGAAATGGACACTCTGGGAACGCCAGGCATTTGGGGGAAAGGTTTCTTCCAGCACTGAGAAGTCGTCCCGCCTTCCAGGGAGAGTGAGTGGGTAATTCTGTTATTAATTAGGGACAACTGTGGCATGCTACTGTCTGCCGCTACTATCTCACCTGATGACTAAGGGACAGATGGGGAGAGAAGACACCGCCTTGTATGGCTAGGGACATCCAGAGGTGCCAGCCACACTCCCCAGAGCAGCCACACCCAGTGATGATGGGCTTCCAAATTCCTAGAGACTGTCAGATGGTGATGGTGCACCCCTTTGATCCCAGCACTCAGGAGGCAGAGGCTGGTAGATTTCTGAGTTGGAGGCCAGCCTGGAACTACAAAGGGAGTTTCAGGACATCCTATCCTACACGTAGAAACCCTGTCTGGAAAAACAAACAAAAAATTCCTGAGACTGTTGACAAGGGAAGGAAGGAGTCCCTGTACCTCCGATCTGTGCAGGATGGTACGCAGATCCAGGCCACAGTAGGGACCCCACAGTTACATTTTAACAAAACAAATACTCAGGTTAAAGTGAACGGTGTCAGGAGCCCAGTGTATCTGAGACACCCTTTGCTTCGAATACCTCTACCATCCATCTGTCCGTCTACCTGTCCATCTACCATCCACCTGTGGTGACTTGAATGAGAATGGCCCTCAATCATCTCATATATTTGACTCCAACTGGTGGTCCCCAATTGGTGGAACTGTTTGGGAAGGATTGGGAGGCGGAACCTTGTTGGAAGAGTGTCACTGGGAGTGTAGCTCAGAAGTCCACGCCATTCCCAGTTAGGTCTCTCTCTGCATCACGGTTGCTGTCTCAGCATGCAAGCTTTCGGCTACTGCTCCAGCACATGCCTGCCTGCCGCCACGCTCCAGGTCAGAGTCATCATAGACCTCCCTACACTCTGGAACTGTCAGTCCCAATAAACTCTTTCTTCTGTAGGAAACCCTGGCCATGGTTTCTCTTCACAGCAGTGAAATAGTAGCTAAGGCACTATGTATCTATCAACTATATATCTATGATCTATTTTCTATCAATTTACAATCTATCTTTCTATCACCCTTAACCTATCACTGCCAATCACTGAACACCAATCTTCCCAAGAAATCAGTACCAAGGTCCTCCATTCTGCCAGCTTCTGGGGTTTGGCCGCTCGCTATGTATTGTAATGCTAAATTCTGTACCTGGTGAATTCTCACATTTGCAAGCTTTTGTGGTGCAAACCTTGTTCCTTGATTTAAAACTTGGTTAAATAAAATTGACTACGGCCAATTGCTGTTGGTGTTGGAAGTAGGTGGGTTCTGGGTGACCTGGTTGGGCCTTGGAGAAGTGAGAGAAGAGAGGAGAGTCCAGGAGGAACCCTGTGGGGAGATGGACCAAGAGCACAAGTATCCAGGGTACACCTCTGGGGAGGTAGTCAGGCCAGCAGTCAGAAGAGTAGATTAGGGGTGACTGCCCCCCCTCCCCGCCAAGTAATTGTCAAAGCCAGACAAAATAACCATAGTCTGGTTCTCATTTATTTGTAAGCTACTAAGGGATAAGTTTAAAATAGTTGCCATGCTCCTCCCCTCAGAGCATAACTGTCTCTGTGGGTCAGATGCTGCTTTCCTTAAGTTCTCTCTCATCAAGAAGGCTTTTGTGGCCAAGTAGAAGTGGGGCACAGGCTTGATCCCAAAAGCTCTGTTGTTTTCTGCCTACCAGGAACCCTGGAGCCTGGCTGCCCTGTACCTGACTTCTGCATACGCCATCTATCAGGTATTCCAACCTTTTGACACAACTTTATACCTACAAAGTTCATGCTCAGAAGCACGCAGTCCAGTCAAGTCACAAAAAAAGTTGCTAAAACAAAAACAAACAAACAAACAAACCTCAGTGTTTTAAGTAACACTGAGCTGGGCCACGCTCACAGATACTTTTAACCACATGTGGCTGGGAAATGTAAGGGATGCGCCCTACTCTGACTGTTAGACACCGACACAGTCTAGCTTGCTGCCTCTCTTGCTGCAGGGCTACCTCCTTCCCAGCAATCATATGTAGCCCAAGGCAGCTCTGGGGCTCTGGCATTTTCTTTAAAGCTGTGACTGATCAAATTACCCTATTGTGAAAGCCCTGAAATGACTTCCTGGTCTTAGGACCAATTCCAGATAGCCTCGGTTTGGCTCCACCTTGCAGCTCCACAGGGACCTTGCAAGGTCCCACTGCAGTGCCAAGGCATGAACAGGTTATAAAGGTGCAACAGTAATCAGGTTTGACAGGTAAATGGTAGCAGGTTCAAATCCTGGCTCAGTCTCTATGGCACTTAGGGCTAGGAACAGTGATGAGTAACTATATCCCGGGATCTGGGAGGTTGAGGGAGAAAGGGTGGAATCTAAGGGCTAGCCTGGGCTACATGGCAAGACCATCTCAATACTTGTTAAAAGGGATTTCTCTGTTCCCTGTCACCCTGTAAATACTTAAGACATGAGCATAGAAATAAAGTGAGTTATGGGATCTGAAGTGTAAAGCCAAGGAAACTTTAATAGATGAAATAAAAAGTTCCATTTTAGGTTAAAAAATTAGCAAAGAGAATCTGCACTTTAGGGACATCAGAGATCCTAAGTGCATTTCATTTACATGGATGTCCCCCTGGTAGGTGGACAGTGTTTTATTTAAACACCCAGTTCTGGGAGTCACAGACCCCTTAATATGCAGTCGTGTAACCGAGGAGGGGGGGCACAGAAACGTTTTGGCAATAGTAGAAGGATTTTCACATACAGACCAGAAAATGGTGGACAGCCAATAGCACAGCGCATCAGAGGAGCTCTGGGTGGTGCTTGCTTGACCTGGTGCATGTGGAGAGAAGAGGAGAGGGGAGAGAAGGGACAAAGGGGAAAGAGAGAGCAAGAGGAGCAGGAGCAAGAGAGTGAGGAGGGGGCAAGCAGCCCCTTTTATAGTGTCAGGCACACCTGGTAGTTGCCAGGTAACTGTGGGGAGGAGCATACCTGGCTGTTGCCAGGTAACCGTGGGGGGTGGAGCTTAGATAGAATGCTAGCAACCAGGACAGCCAAAACTAAATAGAAAGATCCCATTTCCAAGAAATAAAAATAAAAACAAAACACAAACAAACTAATGAAGACCCTAATAAACCCAGTAAAACAAAATAATATAAAGCAAATATCTTCTTATTCTCATTTGCACACAAAAGTATTCAATTGGTGAAGCTTTGGACCGGCCTGGGTTGGAGTGTTTGAAACTGCGAGGTGACTTACTGATGCGAGTTCGTGAAAGGATCTTTAGCTTGGGATTAGAAGAGAATCTCCTCCATTTCCACAGCTGCCCTATGTGCACTTGGGCGACTTCGTACTGCACGTAGGTCAAGTGGCACTGTTTGCCTCGAGGATTTTAAAATCAACACTGCCACTCGGAAGGATGAACCTTTTAGGTTAGGTCCTGTGGTGGTAGCATTTTGTCTAAGCTCCGCCCCACAGTTACCTGGCAACAGCCAGGTGTGCCTGACTCAGTATAAAAGGGGCTGCTCGTCCTGTCCACTCTCTCTTGCTCTCTTACCTTCTTGTTCCCACTTTCTCCCCATCCCTTTCTCCCCTCTCTCTCCATGTGCTCACGGCAGGCCTTTACCCACACATCCACCAAAACATATCCCCTCTCTTTATCGCTTTATAAAACACAACATGTAGTATCAAATGTTCAGCTAAGATTTCGTTTTGTTGCTGCTGTTGTTTGGTTCTTTTGAGACCGGTTTCTCTCTGCAGACTGGGCTGGCCTTGAACTCAGGGATCTGCCTGCATCAGCCTCTCATATGCTGGGACTAAAGGCTTGCACCGCCACACCTGGCTCCACTGAGATTTCTCAAAGTAAAAATAATCAAGCACATCCATCTCATTAGTATAGACTCACTTCCAGCGTTGAAAACTGGTAAAGTTACATGTCTGCCATGACTTACTTTAAAGAATTCTTTTTAGTGATGCACGAGTGTGAAAGTGCACTATGTGAGTCCAGGTGACTGACTGACTCACTCTCTCTCTCTCTCTCTCTCTCTCTCTCTCTCTCTTTCTCTCTCTCCTCCTCCCTCCCTCCCTCTCTTTCTGTGTGTGTGTGTGTGTGTGTGTGTGTGTGTGTGTGTGTGTAAGTGCATATGTGTGTCCAGGAGACTCTGTGTGTGTGTGTAAGTGCATATGTGCATCTAGGTGACTTTATGTGTGTTTGTGTGTGAGTGCACATGTGCATGCAGGTGACTCTGTGTGTGTGTGTGTGTGTGTGTGTGTGTGTGTAAGTGCATATGTGTGTCCAGGAGACTCTGTGTGTGTGTGTAAGTGCATATGTGCATCTAGGTGACTTTATGTGTGTTTGTGTGTGAGTGCACATGTGCATGCAGGTGACTCTGTGTGTGTGTGTGTGTGTGTGTGTGTGTGTGTAAGTGCATATGTGTGTCCAGGAGACTCTGTGTGTGTGTGTAAGTGCATATGTGCATCTAGGTGACTTTATGTGTGTTTGTGTGTGAGTGCACATGTGCATGCAGGTGACTCTGTGTGTGTGTGTGTGTGTGTGTGTATGTGTGTGTGTATGTAAGTGCGTATGTGGTCCAGGTGACTCTGTGTGTGTAAGTGAATATGTGCATCCAGGTGAATATGTGTTTGTATATGTGTGCTTCCAGGTGACTCTGCATGTGTGCAAGTGCATATGTGTGTCCAGGTGACTGTGTGTGTATATTGTGCATTCAGGTGACTTTGGGTGTGTAAGTTCACATGTGCATCCAGGTTTGACTATGTGTATGTGTGTGTAAGTGGATATGTGTGTGTAAGTGGATATGTGCACGCAAGTGACTGTGTGTGCGTGTGTGTGTGTGTGTGCGTGCACGCGTGTAAGCCAGAGGACAACCTCAAGTGATGTTCCCCAGGATCCAAGGTTTCTGAGCAGTAATTGCTGGATGCCTGGCCAGTGAGCCCCAGCAACCTGCCTGTCTCCACCTCTCTAGGCCTGAAATCGTAAGTCACGACACCATCCCTGGCAGATCCTAACTGCATTGTATTTACATGGATTTACACTGCATTTACAGGGTACTGGCAACAGAAGAACTCAGGTCCTCATGCTTGTGTCATGCACACCTCACGACTGGGCTGTGTCCTCAGCCTTAAAGTTTGTGATAATTTATTATTAGTAAACATTTGCCTTTTTGAAATCTATATAAATACATACATATACACACATGTAAGCATATATACACACGCACAAGCGCGCACGAGCGCGCGCGCGCACACACACACACACACACACACACACACACACACACACACACACACACACTTGGAGTCATAGAAATTCTTGTGTCATAGATGAAAAGACTTTAAGGAGCCCTGATTTAAAGAGTCAGATGCCTAAAGAAGGCAGAGAAGATAAACTAACATTTCACAACCTAGGAGAACATGACATTGAATCATCGCTCATTACAGCCTAGAACTGTTTAATGATTCAACAGCCCCGTCTTATACTTGATGCGACAAAATCAGCATTTAAGAAAAACAGCATGCATTAGATGCTAGGCAAGGACACACCGGTGTGTTCACTGATTACATATCCTCTGATGTTGACATCAGCCAAGTACTGAGAAGGTACAGTACACCCGAACCAGGTGACCCAAGCGTCCTCACTCTCCAAAGGTGGAGAGGGCATACCACAGACTACATTCAATTTTACAAAACAACAGGGCTTACACCAAGGCCTAGGTCTTCATGCAGAATTCCCAGTCTTCCCAAAGGCCTTAGTCATTTGCTTTAAGCAAATACGAGGCTAGAGTCTCCACTTCCAGTGCTGTGGGTTCCCATCCCTCCCCCTCCCAATCCCCCCCGCTGCTTTCCCATCCTCCCATCTCCACTGTGTAGCTGACAGAACCATTTCTTCTTTTCTTTTTTCTTTTTTTTCCGGAGCTGGGGACCGAACCCAGGGCCTTGCGCTTCCTAGGCAAGCGCTCTACCACAGAGCTAAATCCCCAACCCCGACAGAACCATTTCTAACACACTACAGAGGCCCAGCCACCCCACAAGGGGACAAGTGGGGTTCCCTGTTACATCTTGAAGAAATCCACTCATGCAGGATTTGGGATGGAATGGAAACAGCTTTAGTGACATTGTTATCTGTCAGCCCCACCACCCACCCATTTCCTCGTGGTAGTCATCGAGTCTCAGGATGGTGGAACAAGCACTGAATCAGGAGGGAACTGGAACTGAGCTCCATGCTCTCCTTCCTCCCTGGCCCCACCCCATCTACCCAGTTATAACTGAGAACCATGAAGGCGGTCCTAGGATGCTTAGTAAGACATTTACTGAATGAAAAATGATTTCATAGCTCTACCGAGAAAAAGCCTGTGGGGTGTGTGTGTGTGTGTGTGTGTTAAGCTGCTTGACAAGTTGGCTTTGCAAACTGCACAACACCGCTGTTTGCAGGAGCGAATATGCTCTGTGAGCGGCTTGGAGTTCCCAAAGCAGCACGCATGCGCACATACATAAATATATTACAAAGAATGGTTTTGAGCGTTTATACCTGCTTCTTTTTCTAATACTTTGAGTTCAATGGATTTAGCCCCTAAGTAAAAAGTGAACAGACTCGAAAACAACTGCTGGAGAAGCTTTGATACAGAGTTGGGATGACCTTCCTAGAAACTGGGGGGGGGCGGTGTCCCCAAAAGTTGAGCAAGAAGCCAGGTGATTTCCAACTCTTGACTCTGAACGGAGGAAGCACCTGACTGAGTTGTCATTTTCAGTACAGAACTCAGAAGGAATCCAAGAATTAAGTGGCACCACTATCGCAACACTCTTCCGTCTCATGAATTTATTCATGACTCTTCGGTGGTTCCGTGTCTAAAAATGGAAAATAAGCAAAGAGACACTGGCCTTCTTATCCAGCTCCAAGTGTATCTCTTCATCATTAAGAACCATTTTTTAAAGCCTGCGAATTCAGTATAATCTGCAATTCCTACTTAATCGCCCTGGTGGCTGACAAGGTAATAATCCAATGACTTATTTATTTGGAGCAATAACAGAAGCTTAGTTGAGGACGAATTCCTTACAACACTCAGGAGAACTGGAAGACGCCTTCACACGCGTGCAAACATGCACACAACTGTGTGGACAGTATGCACGGTTGCACGCTTGGGTGAGGAACAGAAGACTTTCAAGGGACCCAATCAGAGAGAATAGAATAAAGGGGTTGGTCTGTGGCTGCTATGCATGTGCTAAATTCTGTACCCCAAGATCTGGCTGCCCCAAGACACTCAAACTCTCACATACAAACAGCTTTTGTTGTGCAAACCTTGCTCCCTAGGTTAACTGGTCAATAAAAGGCTAGAGCCTGTAATTGGACAGTAGAGAGAGGAAGGCGGGACTTCCTGAGGTGGGGGAGAAAGGAACTCTGGGAAGAAGAAAGAGGAAGGCCCTTTCACCAGGGGATATAAGATAAGAGAGATGTGACTATTGGCCTGGAAGGTATAGCAACCCACGTGGCTGGATGGGGCTAGATGGTTGGATTAATTTAGATGACCAAGTTGAGAGCTAAGGCCTAAGCTTTGAAATATCAAAAGGTCTCTGTGCGGTTATCTGGGGAATTGGCTGGTTAAGGGAAAACTGCAGTTGTACTAATTTCTAGCATTAATTAATATATACAGAATACTAATAAACTGCCACCATATTAATTTCCAGCATTAATTAATATATCAAGAATATTAATAATCATTTTTACATTTTCTAGTCATGCCAGCTTAGGCAGTACAAGTGTGCAGTGTCAGAAGGTGACATTTAACACTTGAAGGCCACTCCTCTAAGAGGCTTTCTCTGGGAACTAGGTTAGCCTAGGCCAATTCACCAAGCGTTTGAAAGTGCCCAGAAGTTGGAGCTGTATTATTTTGAACTCCAGTGGATTATTCCTGAACTCAGGTGACACCCACTGAAATTCAAGCCCGCTGCACTGGGCTCTCCTGAGTCCTATTTTCGTCTGGGACGGTATGAGCTGCAGCTGTCTCTGGAGGGATTCAGGGGAAGCCTCGTGAGTCAGCACTCCCCTTCCCAAGCACGGCCCAGAGTCAGCCATCATGCCCTTGCTGCCTGTGTCTAGTGAGAATGGCTTAGGAAGCACTGTGGTCCCTTCTTAACAGTGGGGCATGCGTTCCAGGACCATTGATGAGGCCCCCAAACTACAGGCAATACCAAACCCTAATGTCCTGTGTCTTTCCACCACAATGAGGTCAGCAGCATGGTGGACAGGCTCACACTGTCAGAGGCACAGCATCTTAATACATCTCCTTTGTTTGCAACGTCACAATAGAAGGCCCTCCCTTCTTTTTCCCTTTCCGTTTTCACAAAGTGTGTGTGTGCGCGCGTGCACACATGCTCACACACCTGTGTATGTCCTTTGCATGTATGTGCAGGCATGTTTGCAGCTGGTGTGTTCACGCTGAGGCCCTAGGTCGACACCAGGAGTTAGCCTCCTCAGCTCTTCCACCTTCTTTAGTGAGGGGGAATGTCACATTCAACTCCTGAGCTCACAATTCGGCTAGTCTTAACCAGTGGCTGAACTTCGAGCAGGTCACCACCCACCTACACGGGGTCTGGGCATTTGAATTCTGGTCGTCCTGTTTGCACGGTAAGTGAGTAAACAACAGGCATCTCCCCAGGCCCCTGAAAAAGTCCATTCTTACGGCAGAGGTCAGCAACCTGAACACAAGCTTTTACTTCCTCCATGGCTGAGAACTTCTGCTTAAAGAAAGAACTCGTGCACCCTCGTTGGGGCCTGTAGGAAGCGCAGCGCTAAGAACCGGCCCTTTGGAGGCATTCTCCAATAAAACAGCATGTGACAGCACAGTGCTGTCACAGCCCAAGGGACGACTTGGGAGCTAACATCCTGAACAGAGAGATGACACATCCTGCACGGGTCAGCGGCGTGACATCAGACTGAGTCACAGTCTCCGTGGTGTGCCCCTTAAGAACCAACCAAGTTCTCATTTCTGGATTCTTCCCATTTAACAATTTCAGACCGTGGTTGATGAGTAATTGAAACATCAGGCGGTGACATTTCAGATGGGGGCGGGGATTACCATATAAAGAAGAGGGGTAAGCCTGACCCTCAGGAAATGCCGCACATGACCACGATCAAAAGAAGGTGCGCGGGTCCTCTGCTCCCCTGAAGTCCTCCTCTGAGATTATATTACTTATTTGATTGTGTGCGTGTGACAGTGAAAGAACCCAGGGGAAGTCAGTTTTTCCACTACGTGGGGTCAGGGGCTAAATTCCGGCCAGCCGGCAGGCCTGGGACACTGGGTCACCCTGCTGGCCCAGCCCTCTTTTTAAACAGAAATCCATTCATGTGAGTGCTGCTGGTACTGTCTGGACACCAGTTTAGGCACAACCATCTACTGACCCGTAACAAAAGTGATGAAACCTCAGTGCCTCAGTTTCCTGAACCACCAGATGCATCAACGAGGGGCCCATCCCCCGGGGAATACACATGGATTAAATGTGCTAATACGAATAATGAATGAAGGTGTGATTACTCATAAACATCAGACTAGAATACAACATGAACTCCGGAAAGGTGGGGACCTGGGCACAGGCAGTTCCCGCTTCACCCCAGGAGCAAGTTGCCCTGGTATCTGCTATTCCCAGAACCCAAACTCTGCCATTCAGTAGCCATGTTCCCTACCTGTGGGCATCAGCAGTCCCAGCCTTGCTCTGATGAAAGCAGGTTCTCACTCCTGGGGACTGTCCCTCAAACACATGACTGTGGGCAGGAAGCCTCACAGCACAGTGCGGCCTCCCTGGCCTTGCCTAAGCTAGAAGGTCCAACATGAGCCTCTCCTGAGTGTCCCCTGGTGTGACGTGGGTCTACGTGGCTGAGGGGTGATGAGTCCAGCAAAGAAGAGAACTTACCAGAGAAGGGATGAGATGATGGTGGAGCGGTCTGGCTTAGCGTCAACTCCGTCTTCCGTCGAAGAATCTGCCATTTCCAGCTCTGCAGCACAGTCCTGATCGTCTGTCATCTAGGAGGGAAATCAAACCAGAGACATAGAGATGCAAAGGGGCGTCTTAGCCTCGTGATTGTGTATTGCAGTCATGTGTGAGCAAGTCAGTGTGTGTGCACATGTGCGTGCCACAGCTTGGATGTCATTCCCTAGACACTGTCTGTCCCCTTGTGCTTTTAGCCAGGTTCCCTCATGGCCTGGATCTCCCAGTTAGGGTAGGCTGGCCGGCCAGTGAGCACCACCAGTCTCAACTGTGTGCCAAGGCTCCTGGCTCTGTGTGTGGGGTTTAGGAACTATAGAGCAGCACTCTGCAAACTGCAGCCCCCTCTTTTTAGCATGTTTAGGTGGCGTAGCTCTTAGTGAGTTAAACGTAGGGATGAGCAGTTTTGTGTATTTAAGCTCCAGAGTTGCTGCACCATCAGTGTATTAGTGCGATTGGATTCATGAGCACCAACTGTATGAGCACCCTCCTTCCAGAGACCAAGTAACCAACACAAAGAGACCAGAGCCTCTCAGCTCAGAGCATCTCCTCAGTTCCCAAGCTGCTGACAGACTTCAACAGCAGCAGTAACTCTGGAGTCACGGAGCTCTCTTCACTGCAGGTGTGCGTGCATGTGTGTGTGTGTGTGTGTGTGTGTGTGTGTGTGTGTGTGTGTGTGTGTGTGTCTCAGTGTATCTGTGTATATGTGTGTGTCTCTGTGTGTGTGTGTGTGTGTGTGTGTCTGTGTGTATCTGTGTGTGTGTGTCTGTCTGTGTACATGATCTTCACTGTACACAATCTGCCCATTCGAAGCAGACTGCCATCGAATGAGTCTCCTGTTCAGGAACCTTCAAGAGTCTTCTGGGCATAGCTCAGCAGTTCAAGGGTGAATGAGGGCTTGAGTCTGATCCCCTGTGCTTGTAACCCCAGACCAGATGCTGGACATGTGGATCCTGGAGTCTCACTGACAAGCCAACCTAGCTGAACTGGGAATTCCAGGGCAGAGCGACCCACAGTAGGTCACCTCCTGGAAAGACAGACACCGGAGGTTGACCTCTGGTCTGTAGTCACACACGCACACACACACCACGTGCACACATCTTCAAACGATCCTCACTATTTAAAAATTCAGTTTTTAACCCGCCTCCTTGGATTCGAAGGCCCTTCACACTCTGGGACAGGTGTCAGGAGACTGGCCCACTTGTTTCTGTGAATAAAGTCTGCCTGTTACACACTGTCTGTTTGTTTTCTCTCTGTGAGCAGACACCAACATTTACTACCTGCCTGCTTCTCCATGCTCACTGCTGCTTGGCTCTTGTATTATTTTTCCATCTATTTGTACTCCGCTAATTGCTTGGCTCCCGAAGGACAATATAAACTCATTGTGGTAGAGGCATCTGGCACACAGAAGGTGCTTATTAAATAAATATTAATTGAGTGGAAGGCTGGAGGAAATGAATACCCCCATGGGAATAGAATTAGCTAAACAAAGATACAGCTGGTCCAAGGAGGATCCATATTGGGATGAGTGTTCACAAATCAAATCCTCGTTTCCTCTCAGTCACCACAGACAACTGGCAAACTTCAGCTTTCTGCGGTCTGGGACCTGAGCACGTGGTAGGAGGCCTCAGCCTCCAGGGACAGTATGTGCATACCCGTCAGGGCTGGCCTAGGGATGTTTTCAGTCAGTTGGAAAAGAAGGTGGAGTCTGTTTTTATAGAATACTCTGCGTTCCAGAATGGGACAAGGCACGGCATCTGGGGGTGGAGACCCATGGAGGCAAGTAGTGGCTCTGGGGACGACAGCTCCGAAGTGTCACCGTACTTTACCTTCCAGCAGATGACAGAGAGACAGGAGAAGGACAGAGGAGCAGAGGGGAGGAGAGGGGGAAGGAGAGGCTTGGCATGGCTTCTGGCCAGTGGAGAAAGAACTGAGTCAGGAAGGAACCTGAGGTCACGTCTGCAGTGGCCGGGAGCAATCAGATGGCCGCCATGTTTCTCTGCACACCGCAAGCCCCCTTACCACAGTCGCTGACATGTTTCTGGTCAGGGCACAGATCTTTCAGATCAGGTCTCTTATGCCAGCACAGAGGAAAGAACACACCCGGCAGTTTGTGGTCTGTGTTCACATACACTTCATCAGTACAGGGTCATCAGCAAGGCATGAGTTCAAGTATCTTTTTTTTTTTTTTTTTTTAAGGCTAACAAGTCAGGGCCTTTTGTTAAGACCTACCTGGAAACCAACCCCTCAAGTATCTTTTAACCTAACAAGTCAAAGTTTTGTGGCCAGGAAAGTCTTGTGTGGCCTTAAGTCTTTTGCCAAATTTAATCTTAAGGGCTAAACCTAAGATCCATAAAACAGAGAGAGGAAGGGGGAAGAGGGAGGGAGAGGAGGAGGGGGGAGAGGGAGGGAGAGGGGGAAGAGAGACAAGGGGGAGGAAAGGGAGAAGGAGTGGGAGGTGGGAGAGGGAAAGAGGAAGGGGGAAAGGGAGAGGAGGGGGAGGTGGGAGGTGGGAGAGGGAGAGGGAGGGGAGGGAAAGAGAGAGGGAGGGGAAAGGGAAAGGAGAGGGAGAAGGAGGGGGAGAGAATATATGTCCTTGTGACTCCAGAATAGGAGCTCTGATCCTGCCCTAGAAACTACAACTCTGGCCACGCCCCACAGAGCAAACTACAACCCGGAAATGCAGGTGTCAGCTCAGCAGAGATTCCAGCACCTAGAGGTAAAACTCTCAGAAGTGTAGACAGCAGGGAGCCTGTGACAGTCTCAACTGCCAGCTCCTTCTCTAAGGAGCTGCAACAGAATAACACATTTCAAGAGCAGTGGATGGATGAAGAAAATGTGTACATCAAAAGGCTAACGCCCAAAACCGAGGATTGAGAGTGTACGGAAGGAACTCACACACCCGGATAGCAACATCAGCTATAAATAAATAGATAGGCAGATAAATAAGTAAATAAATGCACAAAAGATATGGCTGGTCTGGATTTGGTGTGCCACTTCCCCCAAAGTCTGAGGCCTCCTGGTAAGCTCCCTGATGCTGACGGTCTCTCAGAGGCTGTGGATTGAAGTCTATATGGAGGTGAGGGCAGGCACAAGATAAGACAAGGCCTGTGATTGGGCAGTGAAAAAGGCAGGAACAGAGTTTTTGAAAGGTTGGAGAGAGAGGAGAAGGGGAGGAAGATGGAGGAGGAGAAGGATGACCCACCCCGTGTGGCTTTAATTAGCTACAGGTAGCTATGACTATTTTATAAGGGATGGATTATTACAGGACAATTTCTCTTATCTAGGTGAGGAGTTTATATCAACATCAATTGGCTCTGAGTTTATTATGTGGACCTTTTGTGGAGTGAGAATCTACTGATATAAATCTGATTGCTAAATTACAAGCTTATTGTGTTTTGGTTTTACCGGGTTACTGGGAATTGTGGCAATAACCACAGGGCGCGGAAGCTGGGAATGTGAGCAGAGTCCACAGCGGAGAGCTCGAGATAGACTGCGGCTGATGGGGCTAGCCACGGAGGCAGAGAGAACGCAGGCCCCAGAGAGTAGCCAGTGGTGGGCGTGGGTTGGTGTTCGGTTTTCTGTCATCTACTACAATAGGTCATAAAAGCCAATGCCGTACGGTTGTGACTCGAACGAAATGAGCCTCCAACAGACTCAAGTATTGACTCAGGCTTGCTTGGTCTCCAGCTGGTGGCGCACCACGTGAAGCTTCCGGAGGTGTGGCCTCGCTGGAGGAAGTAGGGCATTGGGAGAGCTTCCTGGAAGGGTAGCCTGTACCTGGACCCTTCCTGCAGCCTCTCCCTGCTTTCTGGCTGTCACAAGGAGAGCAACTGCATTGAATCAACACCTCGTTGCCACGTTGCTCTGCCACAGGTGGACTGAGACCTGAACCAGGAACCAAAATCTCTCTAAAGTGGGGGTTCTCAACCCTTTGGGGCATATTGGATGTTTACCGCATGACTGTAACAGTGGCAAAATTAAAGTCATCAAGTAACAACAGAATAATTTATGGTTGAGGGGAGCCACACCATGAGATGCTGTATTAAAAGGTTGCAGCTTTAGGAAGGTTAGGAACCACCGCTGTAAAGGGAGAAATCTCTTCAGGCTTCCCTCTCAGATTTTGATCACTGTGAGGAAAAACCGACCAGTATATGCCAGTTTGCGCTCCATCAGCACAAGGTCCGCAGCAACCGGCCCGGGTAATCACAGGCTGGAAACTCTAAAGTGGTGACCCAGAACAGACTACTCTTTCTAAATTGATCACCTCAGGTACTCATTATACTGACAGAAAGCTGACACAGGCCTGAGGATATAAGGAACCCACTCCTTGCTGAAAAACTGTTGACTGCTGGGGGAGGGAGAGTCTGTGTTCCTTACAAACACTGACTCCGCTCCAGCAGATGGCTTCACACCCATGTCAGCCCTAGCTGGCGTCAGTGGGAGACTTCGCCACGTGTCTTCTTCACAATGCTCACATCGCCATCTGTTGGAGGCCTAAAGCATCTTCCTGGTTGCCCTGAGGTGAACAATTTTGCTTCACCGTACACTCACCACCAGGATGTCCTGCCCCGTCACCACAGACCCACAGCATCAGAGCAAACAGACCAGAGAATGAGATGCCCGACACTGGGAGCTATAATACATCTTAAAAGCAGGAGTCTAAGTCTCAATTCTTCCTGCTAACAGCCCACATCAGTGGCAGTGGACTTGACTCTTTAATCAGGAAGGCTAAGAACCCAGTAGCTTCCTCACCCCTGTGCTGATCTGCTTGAGTCTTGGCAACACTCAAGGATCTCAGGTAGTGACCAAGTGGGGTGCTTAACCTCGGTGACATCATTACAGTCAGGCCAACTCTTGGTTTTGAGTCCTGGTTTTATCTCCAAACCCTCCGAGAAAGCCATCTCATCTGGGTTCAACGGTGTGGCCTGAGGGACCGTCCTAGCATGACTTTTCGGTACCTTCTTCAGGGGCTGCAAAGAGCATTAGAGACAGTGCTTGCCCACCGTAAAGAGGCACGGGATGTCTTCTTTAAATGGCATTAAGATGTGTGATGCCTGCTGTTACGGTTTGGCTGTCACTGGTCCCCCAGAGGCTCCTGGGTTGGAAGGCTAGTTGTGGAGATGGGATGCACTAAGGAGTCACTGGGGCTCTGTGTGTATTAGTTCCCAAGAGGTTGCTTAGAAAACAATACGTCTGGCCACTCCTGGGCTACCCCGAACTCCCCCTGTCTTACAGTGTGGCTGTTCCTATTTGCAAGACTTTGGCCACTGGGATACTGGGATGCCACCTGCCGTAGTGGTGCCAGCCGTAGTCAGCTGGGTCCAGGCCGTGTATAAATGCTAGCTCAGTGTCATCAGATTTCCTGCCTCCAGGCTCCTGCCTCGACTTCCCGCAATGACAGACTGTGACCCGAAATAGTCAAATGAAACAAAACTTTTCCTCTCTATGGTCACGGTGTCTACTCGGCAACAGAAAGTAGACTCGAACAGGCGGGAAGCAGGTTGTACTGAGGGTGGGTCTGGCTATTGCCTGAACTTACGTATTCCTGAGGAGGCAGGCTGCCCTTCCCTAACACAGTGACATCGAACAGACTCGCCTCCTGCCCAAATTCACTCTCCCTTAAGTGAAAAAGTCCTGAGGCTGCCACACTACCCACCTGAGGTTCACACGGTTAGGTAACCAGAGACTTTGCCCATGTTCTCTGCAGAAGGCCTTAACAGTATGGAGGGAGGGAGGGAGTGTGTGTGTGTGTGTGTGCGCGTGCGCGCGCGCACGCTCGTGCGTGTAAGGTCAGGCTGGTCAAACTCTGAAGGAAGAGATAGCTTGTCAAACAGAAAACCTGGGCCTCGTCTGTAAGCTCAGCTTAAGAGAAAGAACTGTGAACTACTTACAAACACCGCCTGCGCCTCCCAGGAAACTTATTTTCCCATAAACCCGAAAGCCTAACGAGTAAAGATGAGGTGTCGCCTGGAGCCCACACTGCCAAGTTTTTCACCATCTTAAGTCACTGCAAGAGTCCCGATGCGAGGGTCCCCGACAAGAAAGAGCAGTTTGCCTTGGTCAAAGATCTGTGCACAAAACTCCCTCTTTCCCTGAGCATAAGTCACCAGGACGGCCCCAGATTCCCATTGAGTGGACCGGCGGCGCCTAAGCTCCGGGCCAGTCTGACAAGGTAGTCCTTGCAGGTTCAAACAGCCACATCTACACCCGCTCTTTCTTCCCTGTTACATCCGGAATGGCACCGGATGTCGCCAGACCCCAGACCAGGAGGCCACGGGACGCCATGCTGAGCAAAGCCAGCGCTGGCTTGAGGGCATGGAGAGCCCGCAGCCTTCCGAGCCACCGAGCCACCGTGCCTTGCAAGCAGGTTCTGCGAGCCTGCGGGAGGGAGGGGGACCCGGGGCGGGGACGCGCGGGAGGAGGGACCGCGCGGAAGAAGGGCGGGAAAGCCGCGATGGCGGCCCAAGTTACCGTTCCCACGGCGGCAGCCAGCAGCCCACGACGGCGTGCGTCCTCCGCGAGGGGCGAGGGCAGCTTTGGGGAAACTGAAAGTAAAAGTCCCGGAGGCGTAGGGGGAGGAGCGGACGGGCCGGGCGAGCCGGGCGGAGCTGTGCCCGGGAAGCTGAGGGAGCGCTTTACGGAGCCAGCCGCCGGAGAAGCTCGCACGGGAAGCTCGAGCGGGAAGCCCTCGCCGCCCACGTGCTGTGTCCCGCCTTCTGCAAGCTTTGGGCGACCCCAGCCGGATCGGGAACCGAGCGGGTAGAGCGCTCTCTACAGAACTGGCGGGCCCGCAGGCTCTGCAAAACTGCCCGCCAGAAAAATGACCCGGGGCTAACCTCTGCAAATCTGTCACGTGCTCTGAAAAATCTGACTACGCGCACGGTCCAGACCTCTGCAAAGTTGGCCAGTGTCTCCAGAGGAGAGTGGCCCTGCAAATCGGGGCCGTGTCCGGTGCTATGTATGCAAATTTCCCCGCGCTCACCAGAGATAATGCTAAGAAATTCTAAAACTGTAAACGTCCAAAGTCCCACTGAGAGCGCATTGTACAAAACTGTCTATACAGCAGATTGACATAAAGATTCGACTTGCCTTCAACAGTGGGGCTCCTGTCTTCTCCTTTTCACTTTTTCCTAACGCAGTCTGCATCTCGACCGGATCCTGTGCACAACCAGTCGCTTTAGTCTGATGTCTTCCCTTGTGAAGGGGGATGTTAGGGCGCGAACACGAGCTTCACCTTAAGCAAGTTTACACCTCCCAACCCCAGCTTGCATAGATATTGCGCCAAAATCATGCATGTATGCTCTCTCTTGTGTCAGGCACTAGGTGTGAGGAAGCAGACAGTGAACTAACTTGGGTTCCTGTTCATGTCACGTCCAACACAGACAGACAGACAGACAGACATGTCTGGGCACCCATCTGTAGAGGATTCCAATTCCTCACCTCCACCACGAGTCCTCAGAACAACTCATTCACTCACTCAAGAGAGCTATGCGAGAGAACTGTGGTTCTGGGCATACCAGAGATACTTGGCTTCACGGCCCTACAGGTCTCCAAAGCCATAAGGGCTATTTTATTTGCTAGTGTGCTTTTCCTTAAACCCCAGAGTTTCAGCACTATCTCTAAAATCTCAGCCAGTGTGGGCACTTTCTGGATGAAAGACTCACCCCAGGCAAATGTGAGGGCATAACTACCTTAATATGCCTACTCTCCTTTTTATTTAATGCTGGCGTGGTCCCTGAACTGTTGAGGTAAACGTTGGGGTAAGCCGTGGCTCACAGAAAGATGATTTGCTTTTTTAAAATAATTCAACTGGCAATTCTTTAAAAAAAAAATGAAGGCTCCCACTGACACTATAATTTATCTCACTGTAAACAGTGACTTTTCCAAGCTAGTCCTGAAATGTGGCAGGGCCTTCACAGCCAATCTCTGCGCATTTGGTGGTAAGGAATGTGAGGAGTTGCCCACTCCACAGAGCCAGGGTCCTGTTGCCTAGACAGACCGTGATGTTCTATCCACAAGAAGGCTCCACCCATACTAGAGCATGCATGCACACCGGCATACAGAACCCATAGCTGACACAGAGGGAGAGGTAGGGCGGCATGATGGGAAAGCTCGTCTGTTCTTGCTTGTGTCCTGGGGTGAGGACCTCCAGTTCCTTGCTGCCAGGCTGGATTATCACAACACCGACACTTCTGCTGGTTTTCCTGGGGCTGACCTCATAACTTCTCTTGGCCTTATCTCTCTAGACTTCCTTCATCTTTAGCCTCCTCTGGTAACCAAGCTGTACCTACCTGCAGGGCACACCTACCCATACCTCACCCCTCGGGGTGCCAATCTAATACCCCACAAACAGCTCATGCTGCAAATACACAGGACTCCAGGAGAGTACCCCAAGGCTAGCAGAAGTGCCACTGTCTGTACCCACAGACCCAGACCTAAACTCAGGCTCAATGCTGAGATGCCAATGGCCTCCTACTAGAGGCCCAGGGTTTTTTTCCTACGAAGGAATTCATGTTGCCTCTCAACTCCAGATGTATTCTGTGTGGCCTGTGAAAATTCACTTGGGCCCTTTAAATAGTTTTTCTATGCCAGTGTTTGGACTACTCATTACGTGTGGGGAGCTGAAGAGACTTTTCCTATGCCAGTGTTTGGTTATGTCTGGGGAGCCAAAGAGATGGTGACGTTCCGTGGTGGGAAGTTTTCCTTGTAGTCTCTGTGCTAATTGCATCCTGCAGAAGCAGTGGACCCTCTCCAGCCCTCAGTAACTTCCCTTGGTGTCTTCTTGAAGTGCTTTCCTAGCTGAGGCCCCTCCCCAAGACCTGCTCTGTCTGGTACCTACCATATCAGCTGCTGTGGAGGTGTCAAGAAGGAACTTCTACCAAGTTCTACTGCCTATCTATGGAGCCTCAGTCATGCCCTCTCCACCAACATCTAGACCCCAGCCCCGAGGAGAGCAGAGGAGGCATCAGACTTTGTCCCCGTGATAGCTGTTCTTGACTGTCAACTAAGAAAGAACTTCAGCTGAGGGACGGCTGAAGTGGTTAGAATTCTAACCGTAGATCAGCTTGATCTCTGGGTATGTCTGTGAGGGACGCCCAACAGCGGTCCACCCCCAGGCAGATGGGCCTGAATTGTTATAAAGAGGTAGCTGAGCAGACACAGGAAGCTAGCCATCGAGCAGCGATCCTCCATGGTGTCTGCTTCAGTCTCTGTCCTCAGGTTCCAGCTTGAGCTCCTGTCCTGCCTTCCCTCTATGATGGGCTGTGAGCAGGAAGTGTGAGCCCAGTGAACTCTGTCTCCCCTGTGTTGGTTTGTTTTGTGTTCTATCAGAGCAACAGGAAATAAACTGGGACGAGCCCCTTCCTTCAGCTCTGTGAGCGGCGGTGTGTTGGGATGTCACATCACATCTCAACATTGTCTGTGCCGTAGTGTGCTTTGGTGTTACCACAACAGGTGCTCAGATGCTGAAGTGTTAACCTCCAGCACCTCAGAATCACCTGCATCTGGAGACGATGTCTTTTTAAAAAAAAAATCTACTTTTTAATCGAGTGTGCGTGTTTGTGTGTGCACGCACACCTGCACACATGCGCTTGCACGCACACATGTATGGGTGCCTTTGAAGTCCAGAAGAGTGTGACGTATCGCCCCTACCCCGAGAGCTGGAGGTCTGAGCTGTCTGTCAGTGTAGGTGCTGGGAACCAAACTTAGGTCCTCTGCAGGAGCAGCGTGAACTTATAATCAAGGAGCCGTCTCTCCAAGCTGGGGGGGTCTTTGAGGTAAAACAGGGCCACCGTAGCTGTATCTTTGTTCTGGTAAGAGGTACAGATTAGGGCCCATGTGAGTACATAGGGAGCAGGTAACCATTTCAGGTGGAGACACCTCAGGAAAAATTAGCCCCGCTGATTCCTTCGTTGTGATGTGCAGCACCCACAGTTGTGAGGAAGTGAATTTCTGTTGATTACATTGGCTGTGTCCCCCCGGGAGGCATTGTATGACACCATTAGCAACCTGCAGCACAGCAAGTGTGCTCCATCCTTGGCTACTGAAAGTCTGACTTGGAAAGGTTTGAAAGCCCCTGACAGGCCCCGATTTGTGAACGTCCTCCGCCAGCATTGTCTCTGGAGCAGAGGGGCAGGCAGATGGACGTTATTAGCCCCACCACAGTGACAGCTCGTGGTGAGTCTTGTGTAAACTCTTTACCAAGCTCATACCCAGTTTCCTATTTCTGACTTCTGACTTGTGGGTACCCAGTGTTAGCCCCATCCATTCAGTCATCTACCCCAGAACGTTACTTAGCTCCTAGGCTGGCTTACTTTGAAGGTATAGAGAGCTAACAGCAGGTGAGAGTTGAGTGGATATGTGCCCCTGTGGGGCATTTCTGAGGTGCATTCTCTTCAGTTCTCAGAGCCCTCCGGAGCACTTAGCCTCAGCGTCCGCAGCAGTCCTAAGCATAGCACACACCGTTTACTGATTTTCCCTGCCCTGTTCTCCTCAAACCTTCACTCCTGGCAATTCCTAAGTTTCCCCACTCTCCACTCTCCCCCCAACCCCCAAACCCCTCACCCAAGTTCCTGCTTTAAGTTCCAATTCAAGGGAGGCCTGAACCAAGATGATAAGCCCCTTGGACAAGGTGGGCAGCCCCCATTCAAACCTGACCAATGGCAATGAGGAGCTGTCCTGATGCTACAAAACACGGTCACTTGTGCAGTTCCAAAGAGAGCTGGAAATGACTCAGAGGTGAGGAGAAGCACTCTGTGTTCTGGTGACTCGTCTGCAGTCTAGAAAGATTTTGGTTAGCTGAACCCGTCTTCAACAGGCTGGAGCTTAAGAGATGAGCGAAGATTGCCGAAGTTCAAAGGAAACCCCTCTTCACATCCCGAACAGCGTCGGCAATGCATGGCAAAGCGTGCAGAGTTTTTCATTGACGGCAGATTCCCTGTGATTCAAGACTTAAAGCCAAAGCCAGGGGGATGGTGTTGCCAGAAGCAGTTCCACCAAGGGTCCACCAAACTCTGTCCCCTGTAATGATCTAGCTTCTCGTTCTCAGATGAAAGGGCTAGACTCTGCTTAGCTCTCTCAGTTGTCCCTTTAGACTCCCTTGGTCTCACTTGTGTGTTTGCAGAGGTAGGGAAGGGCTGAGCCTTCTGGTGCCAGCCCAGCCTTGGCTCTCCGGACACTGGCCATCTTCATGTGGATAAGTGAGTATCAGTGACCATGGCCCTCTGCTGTATGGTATTTGCCCGTTGGTATTGAGGAATGAGGAACACTGGGGCTCTGTCACACAGAGTTAATACTCAGGAGCTCTCATCAGCAAGGGCTGACAGTCAGTTTCCTCTCCTTCCTTCCTCTGGCAGTCATCCACGCAGGTGACAGAGAATTTTAATTGCTGTTTTTATTGGATTGAGAGATTCATAGGAAATTAATGAAGTGTGCTCTTGTGTGTGCCTATGGCACATCCAGAGATGATTAGCTCATAACAGCTATGACTTCATGGATGGTTTAGTCCATTGATAGAGTCTCAATTTGAATAGACAGAGAAGTAGCAGGAATGTGGAAGGTGGGATCTAGTCGGAGGACCAGGGTCACCAGACAGATGCCTTTGAAGGGTGTGGTGGTTCGAATGGTAATGGCCCTGAATAGGCCTATATATCCAATACTTGGTGGAAAGTTAGTGGAACTGTTTGGGAAGGATTAGGTGTGGCCTTGTTGGAGGAGATGTGTCACTGGGGGGGGGCGGCTTCGAAATTTCTCAGTTAGCATATTCTCTGTGTCTCTCTGTCTCTCTGTTTCTGTCTCTCTGTCATGGACTCTAGCCCTCTGGAACTGTAAGATCCCAATGAAATGCTTTACTTTTAAATTTGCTTTGGTTGTGGTGTCAAAGCTACTAAGACAGAGGATATGCCTGTTTTCTGGCCCTTTCCTCTGACTTCCAACCCTTGCTGGTTGTGGTGAGGTAAGCCACTTCCCCCACCAGGTGCTTGTTGACCCCTTTCTACCACCTCTTGGATCCAAAGCAATGGAGTCACCCAGTCATAGAAGGAATTCTCTGACACTTCCAGGCCAACACAAATCATCCCTCCTCTCAGATCCTCCTCACAGCAATAAAAAGATAATCAACACAGATGGCCCCCTTGAAAGACAGAGATCATTGGGTACTTTGTAGGGTTAAGTGTCCCTGAAATCCATAACTTTGTGAGCATCACCATGAAGCTACCAGTGGAAGATTCCACACCAGGAAACTTCACTTCATACACACAATTATTGAAAAAAAATGCATAAAGTTATTTTTCCGGCTGTGTATTGGGGTATATACAAAACGTGATTTTCATACTTATATATGACTTGTTCACCTAAGATATCTCATAATACATGTAAATATTCCAAACTAAAATGGAAGCTGAGGGCTGGAGAGATGGCTCAGTGGTCAGGAGTACTGGCTGCTCTTCCAGAGGTCCTGAGTTCTAATCCCAGCAACCACATGGTGGCTCACAATCATCTGTAATGAGATCTGATGCCCTCTCCTGGTGTGTCTGAAGACAGCTACTTATATAGAATAAACAAATAAATCTTTAGAATAAAATAAAATGTAAGCTGAAACCCAAATACTTTTGGTCCTGAGCTTGTTAGATACAGTCCTTGAGGACCAACCTCACACACAGCACCTAACCCTTCCTGTTTCCTGCCTCCTCACTCTGATTCCTGAATTATAACTTAAGGTACTCCACCTCCCCACATAGCGGCTG